>NT_162750.1:80000-206961 GCF_000001635.26 Mus musculus | reverse complement strand
GAATTCTTTAAATAAAAAAGACTGACAGCTCTATGTGACTATAAAAGACTTTGTTTTCTTTTCTTCTGGCACACTGAATCCGAACTGGTCAAATTCCAAAAGAAGACAGCAGAAAAAAAAGCCCTGTCAAGATGAGATGATGGGTAAGGGGATGCTGGAGGAGACTCCAGCAAGGGGGTACAGGAGGAGGATTCAGCAAAGGCTGTAGATCTGATGGAGTTCGTTCTGAACTCACTATATAGGCAGGCACACAAGATTTCTTGTCAGCACAGCGAACTGGCTTTAAATTTCACCAGACCTGTTTTGCCACTGAGTAAATGGTGAACTGGAACATGTTGGAATCCTGTTCTGAGGTTACACAGCCCAAGGTGAAGGGTGCAGAGTGTCAGGTTTCCTCTTTATTTATACACACTAGGATGGCATTCATCCTTCCTAACTAAAGGGAGAGTAAATAAACTTTGCTACTTTGAGATAAGGTGCAGAAGAGCCTGGGTCCTAGCCCTGAGAGGCAGTTCAGAGGAAAAGCCCCCAGAAAAGCTTCAGAAAGGTGTTCTCATGCCTGTGGATGCAGCTGTCCTTGGGGAGGCAGCTTCCAAAGTCCCGAGAGGAAAAAGTGCTGTGTCCTCCCCTCCTCAGTGAAGGCCACTCATCCATCCACCAGTCCTGTCCACTGCAGAGCCTCTGGGCCTCTGCCACCCCTCGCCCAGAAGCTGTCTTCACGACAGGCATAGGGCTGTCCCTGCGATGCTTTAGAGGTGCCCAGTGGCCTTCGGGTGTTGCCTGTCTGAACATGGGTGCTACATGGAAGTCCCTTCCTCACTGCCTGAAAAATCCCAGGCCTGTGCCTCATGGTTTACGAGTCTTAGAAACAGGAATCAGAATCTGCCCTGATCCCGAATCCCTCCATATTTATTTATTTGGTTAAATCTTTGTTTGTTTGGTTGGTTTGGTTTTGGTTTGGTTTGGTTTTTCTTTGTGTGCCCTTGGATGTCCTGGAACTAGCTCTGTAAACCAGGCTGGCCTCAAGAAATCAAAAACTCACGGATACCTGCCTGCCTCTGCCTCTCAAGTGCCAGGATTAAATGTGTGCACCAGCACTGCCCAGCTACCTGGTTAATTCTTATAAGAGCTCCCTGGGGTGGGAACTTATGGTGATGTGGGGGGAGAAAGCATGGTGCACATAAGAGAAAACAGCAAAAGTGAGGTACATTCACCTGGAATAGGGGCTGGGATGGGGAGCCTATGAAGGAAGGAAGGAGTGTTCCATGAACCTCCATTTCAACCACACATGAGTCGTCTCAGCAGGAGTGGCCTCACCTGGACATGGAGTTCAAGAGAAGCTCAAGGCGGTGAGCAGGAAGACTTTGTGGAAAGATGACTCATCTACGAACGTGAAGGAGGTGACCAAGACACTGAGAGCAAGGATGAGGTGTGCCCAGACATCCAATTCACAAGGTAAGGCTGAGGGTGGCACCTGCCATTGGAAAGGCTCAGCCTGGGCAAATCTCTCAGAGCTGGTGCAGGGGTCGGGGGATACATGACCTCCGTGTTAGCAGAGAGATTTTCAGAGAGAACAGGCGAGGAGCAAAGAGAGGCAACGAATGGCCAAGGAGTTTTTGATAAAGAAACAGCTACAGGTCACCTCAGTTGAGACCTAAGGCAGAGGGTGTCAACCCTTTAGATTTAACAATCTTAAAGATTACTAAGAACTTCCCAAGGTCTATGTCTGTGTTGTTTATGTCTACCTGTTTCTCCATTATTCATAGTTTAAAAAAACATAATTAAAAAAATCTTTGTTTAAAGTGAAATAATTTGGTCAAGGAAGCATGTGAGAGAAAATTATTTCTGAAGCAAAAACAAACTTAGAAGACGGGTGTCCATGCAAGCTCCTGCAGTTCTCAGTGATGTCGGGCTCTGTGAGAAACAGGTAGATGCTTAGAGCTGCGTCTGAACTCACGCACCTGACTGTGGCTGTGGCTGAGGATGGAGAGAGGATCTCGCTGCACATGGAACTCCAGTCCTTTGCAAGGGCACTGCATGCTCTTAACCAGCCCCATCATCTCTCAGCTAGACTCTGAATCCTCATCTCTGGTACTCTTGTTCTCTGCTAAAATAAACTGTTTCGCCAGCTGCATGTGTTAGCCTGTGCCTATAATCCCAGCACTTAGGAGGCAAAGGCGGGTAGATCTCTTTGTGTCCAATCTCTTTGATCTTCTTTCTTTCTTTCTTTCTTTCTTTCTTTCTTTCTTTCTTTCTTTCTTTCTTTCTTTCTTTCTTTTTTGAGGTTTTTTTTTTTTTTTGATGCAGTGGTTTGGTTTGTTTGTTTGTTTGTTATGTACCCCTAGCTGGCTTCAAACTCACTATGTAAATCAGCCTGGCTTCAAATTCAGAAAGATAATATACACTTGCCTCTGCCTACCAAGTACTCAGATTCAACGTGTGACCCTCCACATCTGGCTCTCCATCTTGGACAGGTCTTCTACTCATATAAGACTTTATAATGTCTCAGACATTTGGAAAGTGTTGAACTATATTGTGAGCTAGCAACACAGGCACATACATATTCTTGGGACAACTATGTAATTTGGAGACGTGACAGAAGTGTTCTTTCTATACTGAACTTTCCACTTTCCCACCCTCGGGAGAGGAGGCAACTTGGAGTCTGCAATCCTCAGCTCTGAAGTATGTGAGGCCCTTCGAGGGTTGGGAGACTCCTCACGGAGTGTCCACGGACAAAGAACAGTGTTTCTTTCTTCTTCTTTCTTTTAGAGATCAGCAAAGAGGCATCAAAAACAAGTGGTAGAAAGAGGCCCAGCACAGCACGAAGAACCACACAAGGTAAGGATGGGGCACTGTGGGTCTCAAGATGCAGCCAGCGGGGACCCACAGTCAGAGCAGCCAGGCTGCTCTAAGCCAGACTTCCACTGCCCTAAAGAGCCCTTTGGATATTTCTTTTCTCACCACAACCTTCTCATGATAGCTTAAGACTACTTATATATAGACATGCATGGACTGGACTATGTGTGTGGTGTTGTTCATCTTTTCCCCCTCCTATAAAAATATAATGTTTGACCACTGAGGACCACTGCTGAGAATCTGTGTTCGAGAATATTGCTCACCCTACACTGAAAATCTCCAGCTTATGAATCAGGGTTGTTTCTAGAAATCCAGGGTCTTCCCAGACGGCTCAAAGGTTAAGGAGCACTGGCTGCTCTTCCAGAGGACCAAGGTTTTGATTCCCAGCATCCACATGGTGGCTCAAAATGATCTTTTAACTCCAGCTCAAGGAGATCCAATGACTTCTTCTAGCCTCCGGGAGCACCAGGCATGATCGTGGTACACAGCTATACATGCAAGGAAAACAAAACACCCATATACAGACATAACTATGCATAGGCAACCCGCACTGTTACGAAAGGACTCATGGGCCAAAGGGTGCCTAAGTAGGTCAGAGGATGAGTATTATGGAGAGCAGAGGATGAGTTTTGTGGAATTCAGGCTCCTAGAATGAGATTCAGTGTGCCAGGCTTACATAGCAAGCCCCATTACTCGAGGAGCCAACTCTTGATCCCACCACACATCTATGGTGCACAAAAACTACTGCTTGCTTTAAGAAATGAGCTCTGGAATCTTCTGTTTCTCCCCCACAGTCTCTCTCCTCCCTTTCCCCTCCCTCTGTATTCGTCTTCTTCTTCTTCTTCTTCTTCTTCTTCTTCTTCTTCTTCTTCTTCTTCTTCTTCTTCTTCTTCTTCTTCTTCTTCTTCCTCTTCTTCTTCTCCTCCTCCTCCTCTTCCTCCCTCTCCTCTTCCTCCCTCTCCTCTTCCTCCTCCTCCCCCCTTTCCTCTTCCTCCCTCTTCCTCCTCTCTCTTCCTCCTCCTCTTCCTCCTTTTCTTCTTTATTCTTTTATTTTTATTTAAACAGCCCAGGTTCTGCAAATCACTGGGGGTGCTATTCTATGTTCCATGCCTTCATGGAACACGGATACTCTCCCAGCCCCCAGTAGCAGAGAGCACCTCACTGCTTTGCAAATTCCAGTCCTTCCGGTTGGTTTCTCTTAGTCAGCACTATAACTGCCATCCCTGTCGAGAACAGAGCACACTGTGTGCTCCCACCACCACCACCACCTCTTCCTCATAGTCACCCAGAAGAAATCCTATCTTCCTGCTCCCTCTGTGTTCCACACCCATAGGTACCACCTTAAATAAGTATTGCTTTCACAAGGAAATCCCCCCCAACTCCCAGCCCTCCTCCCCCCCCTCCTCCCCCCTTCTCACCCCTCCCCCTACACCCCCACCCCTACCCGCCCCAGTCCAGGGGCAGGAGCATAGATAGGTCTCTGGATGTGGCTTGCCCCAGGGACTTCTCTTCAAGGCTCTTTCAGACTTTTGGTCAATTGTCTGTGTGCCTTCTGTTTACTTTGTGGGTGGCACTGGAGGTCAGAAGTGGATCAGTCTTGTTTTCTGTTTTGTGTCTGGCCACCTTGTGCCTCTGTTTATACCTAAACAACTAACAAATCAGGACAGTGGCCAGGACACGATGAATGCCCATACCAGGGCCTATGCTTCCCTCTGCTGGACGGTCCTTGTACTGCGCATTGCGTGGATTGTTTCTCTGGGACCTTATGCAGAGGCTTGATTGGACTGGGTAAATCCATGCCCTTGCCCATCATGCTGTCATTTGATTGTCATGATGGAACTCAAGAAAAAGGTAAAAGACTCAGAGGAGCTAAAATCCACTTAGGTGTTTCTGAATGCTTTTTTTTCCCCTTTACAAAGAAAAAGCGAATATTCCCAGATGCCTCTTTAGTCTTTTTTTATGAAACACTTAAGGAAGCAGGAGCCCAGATCCATGCTGACTGTTGTCCTCCTACAGCTTCCCCTGACTTCCAGCACATGCCCTTCCCATATTCATATCTCAGTGAATCCAGTTGATTCTGGGTGTGGAGCCATCTGCTGGAGCATGGGCAACCTAGGAGGTACCATACACCCCATCATCTGGCAAGTTCCTCCTGCAGAGACGATACAGAGATAGCTCTGATCTGTCTGCATCCCAGGGCCAGCTCCCTGTCACTGTAAGGGTTCCTCACTCTCCCCATGTCTGAGCCACTCACTCCATCTATTAAGTGGATGATGCTTGCCTTCTTTTTGTTGGAATGAATGATGCAATTCTTGATGGTCTTGATCTGTCTGGGACGTCTCCAGCCACCCTACTTCAGCCCTTCCCCCTCACCCAGGCCCTTGGTCCACCGGTCATCCCTGGACATGCCACCTTCTCAGGTGTAGCCATCACCTTAGCATTTCCCCCTGTATTCTGGAAGCATCCACAAGCTGCTCTTTGGATTGCTAATTAGGTTTTTTCCATCCCATCTCTCCCCTTCCTTATCAGGCTTCCTCCATAGAAGCTCCTTCACATCAGGAAATTGTTTTTTATCTTTAATTGCTTACTTACAGGCTCCCGGTTGTTTGCTCACGCTAATGAGGGGCTACACCAGCTGTTTCAGCTCCTTAGACTAGGGCTTGATTAGCCCTGGCCCTCCAGCTCTGTTGCCCGAAGCCATTGTAGTTCCTCTCGTGGGACATTTCCACCCAGTGACTGCAGCTTGCCTTGGCAAACTTCCTGGATTTCTGATCTCCATTGTAATATAGGCTTCACCTTACAGCTTCATGCACAGCAGACTCGGATATCCCATGAAGAGAATATGGCCTGGTGTTAGTGTGTAAAGGAATGTGCTAGGGGTTTTTTTTTTTAATTTTTATTAGGTATTTTCCTCATTTACTTTTCCAATGCTATCCCAAAAGTCCCCCATACCCTCGCCCACACACACACACTCCCCTACCCACCCACTCGCAATTTTTGGCCCTGGCATTCCCCTGCATATAAAGTTTGCAAGTCCAATGGGCCGCTCTTTCCATTGATGGCGACTAGGCCATCTTTTGATACATATGCAGATAGAGTCAAGTGCTCTGGGGTACTGGTTTGTTCCTAATGTTGTTAGAGGTTTCTGTTGTCATGGTTGTTGTTGTTTTCAGATTGTGTCTTGCCTTCTGGAGGGTGAGAGGTAGGTTTTGGGTTTTGGTTTGTTTGGATTTTTTAAGACAGGGTTTCTTTATGTGGCCTTAGTTGTCCTGGAACTTGCTCTGTAGACCAGGCTGGCCTCGAACTCAGAGACCCACTGGTGCTGGGATGAAAGGTGTTCACCTCACTGCCGGGCTGAGAGACTTCTTTTTACAAGAGGCTTGAGATTCTGTTTGCAGATGTAGGATGACTCTGCCTGGCTGGAAGTATGAACAGCACCATCTGCTTAACCCTGACTACACAACACAGATGATAAATTACTTACTCCTGGGTATAGAGAAGGTCCTCTCTATAAACTTGTTAGAGTGAACTGGGACTATATGTAGATTCCTATAAGCAAATTAAAATCATATCAGAAAAACCAAACCAAAGATACCAGTCTGAGAAAGCACGTGGCTCCCTCATCTATGCCCTTTAAAGAGAACACCTGGCACTGTGATGGTGATGGTCCCCACCAACCTATCATCTGACCACTCCGTAGGTGCATCGAGGGTCTAATGGGTGAAGAATTCCTGAAGTCCCAATGCCTTCGATTCAGCCTGGTCCCCACTTTGCCACAGATTACTCAAGTTGCCATCTACCATCCTCTTATTGATCCATCTTGCGCTGCCATCCAGTGCAATTGCTCATCCATTCATCTGGACCCAGTCTTGCCTTTTAGACTCTGCAGTGGAACTCAACTCTACAGCTCAACCATGACCCTGCAGTCAAATCCAACCATGACTTCAGTGCCTGTCCAGAGGGCTCAGGGTCCTTTGTTATCTCACCCTACAGACTCCTATGACTTTCCAGCTGTCTCCCAACTCTGGCTTGTCAAGTGTTTGCCACCTTAACTCTTGGTAGCTAGCCTGTAATATATAGATATAGGGATAGAGGTAGATAGAGACATGTTACATATGACTTATGTTGTTAGTAAGTTATAAACTTATGTTTAATGTATCAGCTAAGAGTTAGTAATTATGTTGGAATGGCCTGTTTGCCTTGGCCAGGGTCATTAAGGAAAGCAGAGCTATCTGACAGATGACTACCAGTGAAACCACTGCTTGTGGATTTGTTATTATTCAATAAAATGTTTTAGAAAGACATAAATACGTTTACCTCTGTTTGTGACACAGCATGCTCACGACACCCTGCTACACATTGCTTGGCTCCAGTGGCCTCCTGGAACCGTGTTGCAAGCTTTCATGACTCCCTCACTCTGGCATTTTGAACCTTGCAACATCAGTACCATGCAGATGGTACCCAGCTGCTGTCAGCTCAAGATGCGGCCTGTCCCCCTTGAACAACTACCACAGCCTTTCTGTGACTTCATAACTGAACTAAAAAGACACTTACTTAGTTAAGCAGCCATTTTTCAACAGGGCTCCCTTGAGGCTCTGTCATTGTTAGACGCGCTCTCATTGCAAATGAATTTACACTGCTATCTTCTGGAGCTTTCCATGAGTGGGTTCTTGCCCTCAAAGCAACTTTCCTGTTGTCCTTGTGCAAAGTCGGAGGTTATCTCTTTAATGTTGCTAATCTTTTAACAATTGCATGTACTTTACCTACACCTGCTCTGTCCCCAAAGTTAACAAGCGTCGGGGCCCTTTGCACATCAAACTTCATATTAGTGTCACAACTTCAACCAGTTTATAGTCCTTCTCTCCAAATTACACATTTTGCCTGTCTTCTCACCTTCCCTCACTGTAAACCTGGGTAAATACAGTAGGCAGTAACCATTCTATAGCCCAGGTGATACACTGCTTTGAAATTTTCCTCACTAAACAAATTATTTTATTTTTATATTTTAAATATTTTAAATTTAAATTAAATGTAAATATTTTAACATTTAGTCTCACTCAAATTTTTAGAATGCAGGCAGACTCTATGCCAACTGTAACATAATTGACCACTACCCCAGTTCCTGTTAGAGTCTTTCTGAAACTTCATGAACCTGGTTGACAGTCTCAACCTTAAATCTCCCACTAGAACAGCACATTGACCTTATTGCTGCTCTAGCCTACAAGGCCAACTCTTTCTATTTCTCCCACAGAGCTCTTCCTAATGTCTATAAACCACCTGTCAAGTAATGACATCAGGGACTCACTTCCTAGTGTCTGGTTTCTGTGGTGACACACCTGACAAGAAGCAGTGTAAAGGACACACATTTGCTTTGCCTCTTGGTTTGAGGGTACAGTGCATCACGGCAGGGTGGGCATGGCCTAGGGGCAGCTCATCACTGTAAATACTTGTTTACATCTCGGTGGATCAGGAAGTAATATTAAACTACAAACTGTAAGGTCCTGTGACCTGAAGTTAAAGCTGCACCTGTGTTAAGGATTCTATAATGGTGACTGACTGGTAGAATCTTCATGGGAATGAAGAGCTGGAATGTTTCAATTCTAGGAAAAACTTATCTTTGACTATTTTATGCCCTTTTCAGAGCCACACATCACCTACCTCTGTGGTTGACCTAGTAGCCCATGACTATAAGATTAAAACCCTTTCAGAATATACTAATAGTCCCCTAGCTTCCACCAACCCAAAGGGTAAGATTATCATCAGATAGAGGGGTCCCCCCACTTTGCTATAGCCACCTATCCAGCATTCCCACCAATGTATTAGAAAATTGCCTTAATTTATGATTTTATTTTCTTACCATAGAAATCATGAAACTGTTGCCACATTGGTACATGGCTTTTGGGGTAACCTAAGTCTGTGCTCCCAGGTTGTTCAATCATATTTTGCTCCAGACTAAACTATCTGATATTCCTCTTGAGATGAAAGGTATGCTTTTTGCAACCAGCACCCTTCTCCCAGTGACTATTTCCCTCAGTCAGATCCACATCTCAGGGGTTACACAATACCCCACCAACTAGCATCCAAGTATTCCAGTACATGAGCCTGCAGGGAATACTAAATCTCTTGTCTATGGGGAATAATGCTTCAGTGGAGAGTTTGCTGAGATTTCTTTAATGTTCTGCTTCTGACTCTTTTGGATCTAGGTCCAGAAGTGAAATTGCTAAATCATTTTGGCAGTTCTAAGATTTATTTATTTATTTATTTATTTATTTATTTATTTATTTATTTAGACACTGTAGCTGTCTTCAGACACTCCAGATGAGGGCATCAGATTTTTGTTACAGATGGTTGTGAGCTACCATGTGGTTGCTGGGATTTGAACTCGGGACCTTTGGAAGAGTAGTAGGTGCTCTTACCTGGCAAGCCATCTCACCAGCCCGAAAAACTAACTAGCGTACCACAATGGTTCCACTGGGGCACGATAATTTTTGGTTTTGGTTGGTTTTGGTTTTGGTTTTGGTTTTGGTTTTGGTTTTGGTTTTGGTTTTTTCGAGACAGGGTTTCTCTGTGTAGCCCTGGCTGTCCTGGAACTCACTCTGTAGACCAGGCTGGCCTTGAACTCAGAAATCTGCCTGCCTCTGCCTCCCAAGTGCTGGGATTAAAGGCATGTGCCACCATGCCCGGCTCAAGTTTTTAAAGGAAACTCCGTGCTTCTTTCTATATTCTCACACATTTTACAATGCTACTAACAATGGACCAATGCTCCATTTTCTCTAAAACTTTGCCAACATGTTGTCTTCTATTTGGTTTGTTGGTTTTGGTAGTAGTCAACCTGATGGATATAATGTGATATCTTTGTGTCTAGTCACTCTCCAATAACACAAAGTCTTTTGGTCGTTTTCACCTCTAAAGAACAATCTCAGGGGGTGGCACATGGTCCCCTGAGCTACATTGTCTAGCTCTGGACTCACTCTTTGGTCCAGAGGAGTCTTGTGGGAAACCAAGAGAATCCTACTTCCTCGTGGAAACCTTCAAGAACCCCAAAACTTGGAACCCTGCCCAACCAATCCCATTCCAGTAAGAGTTGCCCACTATCCCAATTGATCCATCTGGGACAGCCTACAGAGGTGAGTTGTGCGCAGCTATCCTTCTACAACAAACCCTTGATATCCTAATGAAACTGAAGCACAAGAAGAGGATTTTAAATTCAATCTAATAAAGCTAATAAGAGCCTTTAAAGAAGAAATGAATAAATTCCTTAAGGAAATACATGAAAATACATTCAAGCAAGCAAAAGCATTAATGAGGAAGCAAATAAACATAAAGAAATACAAGAAAATATAGTCAAACAGGTGAAGGATATGAATAAAACTGTCTCATAGACTGAGTTTGGCAACATGAGTTCAATATATTCTCAACTATGCAAAATATAAGGATGCAGTATGAATTACATGAAGGGGGCTTCATGGACCTAAAAAACAGAGGCTGCTGCAGTGTGAGCCACCTTGTCAGAAAGATATTAAGGAAGGAAATAACAAGATTTAGAGAGTGGTGATTTCATGGCAAGATCCCTCCAGCTAAGTTTATTGTTTGCACTACTCAGGCAGATTGCTGAATTCAAGGTTATCCTGGGACAGAGCTAGTTGAAGCCCAGGAGTGGTGGGGATCCCACCCAGCTAGCTTATTGTCTTTACTTATAGCAAGCAGATATCTGAATTCATTTGCCATGTTTTGTTTTATTTTGTTTTTTAAGAATTTGCTGTTCTTTTCTTAGAATCAAGTTGCTACAGTCATAAAATGCTGACTCGTGGGATAACCAAAAAAGAACCTCAAGAAAATGACTGAATTGATATGCAAATGAAAGACTGGGCTTTGGTCTGCAAGAGCTAAACAACCTGGATGAGCTGTCTGGAGAGAAAACAGAGTTCTTTTAGAATTTTTTTCTAGCAGCTACCCAGAGAGAACTGCTTGGAGAGCAAATACAGGTCTTTTACAATCTTTTTCCTGCAAGAGAGCAAAAGAGAGCTGTCTGAGGCAGAGGAAACTGTCTCATGCAGAAAGCTGTCTTGAGCAGAAAGCTATCTTGAGCATACTACAGATCCAAGAGCTATCTACAGAGAGCTGTTTAGGGAGCCATCTTGAGCAGATTACAAGGCTAATCAGCTTGTACCCATGATTTGACTTTTAGTCATTTTTTTGGTTGGTGGTGAACACTCTCCTTCCTCAGAACCCTCTCCAAGCTGAGGTTGATCCTTAGCAGAACTCAAGAAGTTAGATACCAATAATCCAAATAACCCAATTAAAAAATGAGGTACAGAGCTAAATAGAGAGTTTTCAACAAAGGAATATTGAATGGCTGAAAAACACCTAAAGAAATGTTCAACATCCTTAGTCATCAGGGAAATGCAAATCAAAACAACTCTGAGATTCCACCTTACACCTATCAGAATGGCTAAGATCAAAAACTCAAAGAACAACACATGCTGACAAGGTTGGGGAGCAAGAGAAATACTCCTACACTGCTGGGGGAGGACATTCTTGTACAACCACTCTGGATGTCAACTTGGCAGTTGCTCAGAAAATTGGGAATATTTCTACCTCAAGACCCAGCTATACCACACCTGAGCATGTACCCAGAAGATGTGCCACCATCCCACAAGGACATTTGCTCAACTATGCTTAGCAGTTTTATTCATAATAAACAGAAACTGGAAACAACCCAGATTCCCTCAACTAAAGAATGGAGACAGAAAATGTGGCTCATTTACACGCGGACTACTACTCACCCATTAAAAACAAGAATATCAAGAATTTCTCATGCAAATGGATAGAACTTTAAAATATCATCCTAAGTGAGGTAACCCAGAAACAAAAGGACATGCGTAATATGTACTCACTTATAAGTGGATGTTAGCCATAGAGTACAGGATAACCATGCTATCTATAACCAACAGACCCAAAGAAGTCAAATAACAAGGAGGGTCCAAGGAAGGATGGTTGAATCTTTCTCAGAAGGGGAAACAAAATAGATATTGGACATTAATGGAAGGAGGGAACTGGTTGGAAAAGGGGATGGGAAGGGGAGAGGGCTGGTAGGTGGAGATCATACATGAGGAGAGCAGGGGAGAGAGAAGGAGATCAGAAATGGGAGTGGCCAATCTTTAGAACATGCCAGAGACCTGGGATAGGGGGCAACCCCAGAGGGTCTAATGGATGCAACTCTAGTTGAGAATTCTAGCAGTGAGGGATATGGATCCTGAAGTGGTCACTTCCTATAGCCAGGCAGGACTCCCACTGGAGAGATAAGGATAGCCACCCACCCAAAAGCCTTCGACTCAAAATGTGTCCTGCCTACAAAATATGCAGGGACAAAGATGGAGCAGAGACTGCAGGAATGTCCAACAATAACTGGCCCAACATGAGACCCATCCCATGAGCAAGAACCAGTCCCTCACACTATTAATGATACTTTGTTATGCTTGCAGACAGGAAGCTAGTATAACTGTCCTCTGAGAGGCTCCACATAGCCAACAATGGAAAAAGATGTAGAGACTCATACCCAAACATGAGATGGAGCTCAGGGAGGCTTATGGAAGATTTAAGAGAAGGATTGAGGGATCCAAAGAATACAGGGACTCCACAGGAAGACAAACAGAGTCAACTAACCTGTACCTTCAGCGACTCCCAGAGACTGAACCACCAACCAAAGAGCAAGCACAGGCTGGACTTTGGCCCCTGCACATATATAGTAGATGAACAGCTTGATCTTCATACAGGTCCCCCAAAACTGGAACAAAGGCTGTCCTTGAGTCTGTTGCCTGCCTGCCTGTGGATCCCGTGCCCCCAAATGAATGCCTTGTCTGGCCTCAGTGGGAGAGGATCCACCTAGTCACTCAGTGGCTTGATATGGGTGGGGGGGGTTACACCTTCCTCTTCTCAAAAGATAAGGAGAAGGTAGAATGAAATGGGGGAGGGAGGACTTGTGTGATGTGGTCCTGGGAGGACAGAAAGGGCGATATTAGTTTGTAAAATGAATAAATTAAAAAAAAAAAAGAAGAATCTCAGTTTAGTAAATATGAGAGATAGGATAATATCCCACACTCCCCAAAATATGTCCTTTTTATAACAGTCAGAACTTAGGATTTATGACTTTCTTTTGATTTCTTACTACAAAAAAAGTCTTGAACTAGTAGTTGTTTGTTTGTTTGCTTGCTTGCTTTGGTAGTGCTTGAAGTCAAATCTAGGGCCCTAAGCATGCAAGGCAAGTCTATCTGTGTTGTCAGCTCATGAGCATGTTACATGGCTATGTCAGCTATGTTAGGATAATTACATTATTAAGATTGCAGATGGTATTAAGTTTGCTAGCAGGTTTATTTCTCGTTATATTAGGTTGGTTTCATCATAGCATCTTGATACCTATCCTAGCTTATTGGGATAATATTTTTTTCACATTGTGTAATGGTGTGTCTCTGTGTTTTCAATTGTTAATTCTGTAGGGCAAAGGACTAAATGCTGGCAGGATATTGGTTTTGTCATTTCTATGGCCCATCACCAGCCTTATATTTGTAAATACTTGTCCTTCCACACCTGCTCAGATAGCTGAAGTTCAGACAGCTCTCTATGCCTAGAGGCAATCTAGAAATGTACCAGAGATTGTCTCGATGCTGATTAGTCGCAATAAAGATCTGACAGCCAGTAGTCAGAGAAGAAAATGGAGGGCAGAACTTGCAGGCAGAGAATGATTTAAGGGGAGATTCAAGCAGAGGTGGGAGATTCAAGAAGGACATTGAGGGAGCAGAGAAACGTATAGAGCTGGCCATATGGTGGGTCACTGGCTAGTTAGGTTAAGTTTAGAGTAGCCAGGAGACTGTCCAAGTCAAAGGCCTGAGCTTTAAACTATTATAGAAGCCTCCTTGT
Organism: Mus musculus; assembly: GCF_000001635.26. Lineage (NCBI taxonomy): Eukaryota > Metazoa > Chordata > Mammalia > Rodentia > Muridae > Mus > Mus musculus. The sequence continues at coordinate 193,188 of NT_162750.1, read as the reverse complement.
CATTATTTATCCCTCCTAGCAAGTCCCCATATACTGGCTATTTTTATGTCAACTTGACACAAGCTCGAATCTTCAGAGAGGAGAAAACCTCATTTGAGAAAATGCCTCCATAAGATCAGGCTGCAGGTAAGTCTGTAGGGTATTTTCTTAATTAGTCATTGAAACTGAAAAGCCCAGCCCATTGTAGGTGGTGCCATCCCTGGTCTGGTGGTTTTGGGTTCTACGAGAAAAGACTGAGCAAAGCTAAGAGGAGCAAGCCAGAAAGCAGCACCCCTCCATGCCACCTCCCCTGTATCCTCATAGCCTTTCTTTTCCACTACCTCTGGTGGGTGGAGGGCTAGAAGAGGGAGTTAAAGTATTTAAGAACCCATTTTAAAAGTAAGGTTTTGAAAAAAATTCTAAGCTACACATTTGTGTGTTGGGTAGGAAAATTGGTGCTTACTCATTCTTTCTTACAGAACTCAGTCAGAGTTCACCTCTCTGGTGAGTTCTCCAGGGCTGGAAGGTGAGAAAAGACTGTCCATAGCAAAGGCCAGGGTTTGTGGAGACTTACGGTTTTTCAGGAAAGTCAGTTATATCACAGGATGTTTTCCTGAAACAGACATGGGTGAAAGGATGTTTTGCTAAAGCAAGCACGTGAATGGATGTTTGATGAAGGACACTTTACTAAATGACACCCATGTATTGGCTCATCTGACAGTGTGTTACTGAGCTCTGTTTGTTGTGACTCCAATGACAGAAATGCACCAAAAAACTTCTGCTTCTTGTCACTTCCTCGGACTCAGGCTGATGGGCATAGTGATGTCATCTGATACAGACTCACATGGAGTTTTGCTAAACAGACTCACATGGTGAGTCTCATCTGTGTGAGGACTTGTGTTTGCTATCCTGACACCACTGAGCTGGACTGCTAGTATATTCGTTAAGTGTTTTCAAGTGGATGGAGCAGCCTCTGCTGATTCCTGTGAACTGAACTGCTGAGTTCCTGACAACACAGATGGGATTTGCTCCAAAGAACTATTTCTAAACATGTCCAACTCCCCTGTATTCTCATAACCTTTCTTTTCCACTACCTCTGGTGGGTGGAGGGCTAGAAGGGGGAGTTAAAGTATTTAAGAACCCATTTTAAAAATAAGGTTTTGAAAAAATAAAGTCTGAGCTACACGTTTGTGTGTTGGGTAGGAAAATTGGTGCTTACTCATTCTTTCTTACAGAACTCAATCAGAGTTCACCTCTCTGGATGCTTGCCTCTGGTAGATGGTTCTTACTCCACCTCCACCCTCTCCTTCAGCAGCGCCCTCTATAGTATCCTCCAACCTTTTATCAGAGAGCTCCTCACTTGGAGGCAGGAAGCCTTATGGCTCAGTCTTTTCCAATGTCCTCAAGGCCAGACCCGTCATCACATGGTCCTCTTATCCCTTAGAAATACGCTGGTGGTACAGGAGAGATACCTCAGTGATTAAGAGCACTGGCTATTCTTACAGAGAACCCAGGTTCAATTCCCAGCATCTACAGTACAACCATATATAACTGCAGTCCTATGGGATCCAATGTCCTCTCCTGGTCTCCTGGGTTACTGCACACACATGATGCATATATGCATGCAGCAAAATCACACACTAAATAATAAAAATAATTTTTTAAATAATTTCTCTCCACCAGTGTAAGTACATGTCATTACTTAGATACCCAGCAGACATTCCCAGCCATAATCTTTGACCTTCTCAGAGGAAAAGAATAATTCAGGTTTCTAACTGTGGTTTGAATTTCTGAAACTTCTAAATGGCCAGAATTCACTCAGTATTCTCTTACAAGGATAAAAATGTCAACTTTTTCCCTCTTGCTTTTAAAGAGTTTCCAAGTTTGGTCTGACTTCAGCCAGTGTCTGTTCCCAAGCTAAACAGAGTCAGCAAAGTCCCACACAATAGTGACATGGCTGCAGTTAGGGTAAATGGAACATGCATATGAGGTCTGGAATTTTTAGGTAAGTTGCATTTTCTTTCTTGAGTGACTTAATTTCTTAGGGATATTTACAGTCCAACTTCTCTGACTATTTGTCCAACTTCCCACGCTTTCTGTCTCATTAACAGCACATCATGTGGGAAGGGTAGGTTTTACAGGGAACCCGGTTAGTTACAAGTGACTTTAACCACCACTTCCTCCCTCTCCTTCCTCTGTATCTTATCCGAGCTTGAATTTGGAGTATGAAGGATTTCACACCTCTCCCTATTCTTCCCCCCTCCCCCTCTCCCTCCCTCCTTTCTCTTTTCCCCTTCTCTGTCTTCCTGTTTGCATGGCAATTTCCTTGGCCTCCTTCCTTGGGGCCAATGAACTTGCCAAGGTAAACCTGCCCTTTTCAACTCTTAATTCGGTTTGAATTGGCTTATTCCATCTAAGGAGAAAACCTATTTTTTGAAACTGTAAACAAGCCCCAATTAAATGTTTTCTTTTGTAAGAGTTGCCAGGGTCATAGTGTCTCCTCATAGCAATATAGTACTGACTAATACATTCACATACATGTACGTATGTATATGTCCATGTATACATAAATGAATGTATATGTTCAAATACATTTAAATACAGTTTGCTGAGTCTTTATTGTTTGTGTGTATATGGTTTCAAGACTGACCTATTTGTTTGTTTGTTTATTTGTTTATTTTATTTTTTATTGATTTAGCTTTTCAAGACAGGATTTTTCTGTGTAAAAAGCCCTGGCTGCTCTAGAACTCACTTTGTAGACCAGGTTGACCCAGAGATATACAGGTTGTCTCTGTATTATAATAATGCTGATTTCTGAACTGGCAGAGATCCAGTTACAGGTGGGACTTTGAAATTGTTAAGCATCTCCTGTCTCAGTGTTTTGTAAATACTCCCTCTCTCACCTTCTGATTGTGTTATTAAAAAGCTGACCGACAAGATATGGAGAGGTGGACCAGTGTTTAACAGCACTGACTACTCTTCCAGAAGTCCTGAATTCAATTTCCAGCAACCAAATGGTGACTCCCAACTACCTGTAATGGGATCTGATGCCCTCTTCTGGTGTGTCTGAAGACAGTGTCAGTGTACTCATATACATAAAATAAATAAATCTTTTTAAAAAAAGAAAAAGGAAAAAAAGCTTGTGGCCTATAGCAAAGGCAGAAAGTAGAAGGAAGAACTTCTGGGAAGAGATAAGAACTCTGAGAGAGAGACAACCGGCCACCTTCCTGGTGAGAGCACAGCGGTCCGCCCAGCCCGAGAGGTTTCTGCCTCAGGCTCCAGCGGGAGCCACCTTGGCTCCGGGACTCCGAGGAGGGCAGGCTGCACGGGTGAGGGTGTGGAATACAGAGGCCAGCAGTTTCTGGAACAGGCAAGAGCCACAGAGCTTCTGAGGCGGCGCCATCTTCACCTCCAGACAACCGGCCACCTTCCTGGCCAAAGCAACACAGCTTCTGGGAAAGATCCTGTTTTGGGCCTTCATCTTCGGCCAGGAGGAGGTCCAAACACCAGATAACTGTGCACCTTCTCTGAAAGAGGAGAGCTTGCCTGCAGAGACTGTGCTGACCACTGAAACTCAGAGGAGAGAGCTAGTCTCCCATGTCTGCTGCTAGAGGGTAACAAAATCACCAGAGGAACAATCCCTAAACAAAGACAACTATAACAACTAACTCCAGAAATTGCCAGATGGCGAAAGGTAAACGTAAGAATCCTACTAACAGAAACCAGGACCACTCACCATCATCAGAACCCAGAACGCCCACTTCGCCCAGTCCAGGGCACCCTAACACACCTGATAAGGTAGACCTGGATTTAAAAGCATATCTCATGATGATGGTAGAGGACATAAAGAAGGAATTTAATAACTCACTTAAAGAAATACAGGAGAACACTGCTAAAGAGTTACAAGTCCTTAAAGAAAAACAGGAAAACAAAACAAACAGGTAGAAGCCCTTATAGATAAACAGGAAAACAAATCCAAACAGGTGATGAAAATGAACAAAACCATACTAGTCCTAAAAAGGGAAGTAGAAACAATAAATAAAACCCAAAGTGAGGCAACGCTGAAGATAGAAACCCTAGGAAAGAAATCTGGAACCATAGATGCCAGCATCAGCAACAGAATACAAGAGATGGAAGAGAGAATCTCAGGTGCAGAAGATTCCATAGAGAACATCGGCACAACAATCAAAGAAAATGGAAAATGCAAAAAGATCCTAACTCAAAACATCCAGGAAATCCAGGACACAATGAGAAGACCAAACCTACGGATAATAGGAGTGGATGAGAATGAAGATTTTCAACTCAAAGGACCAGCAAACATCTTCAACAAAATTATTGAAGAAAACTTCCCAAATATAAAGAAAGAGATGCCCATGAACATACAAGAAGCCTACAGAACTCCAAATAGACTGGACCAGAAAACAAATTCCTCCCGACACATAATAATCAGAACATCAAATGCACTAAATAAAGATAGAATACTAAAAGCAGTAAGTGAAAAAGGTCAAGTAACATATAAAGGCAAGCCTATCAGAATTACACCAGATTTTTCACCAGAGACTATGAAAGCCAGAAGAGCCTGGACAGATGTTATACAGACACTAAGAGAACACAAATGCCAGCCTAGGCTACTATACCCAGCCAAACTCTCAATTACCATAGATGGAGAAACCAAAGTATTCCATGACAAAACTAAATTCACCCATTATCTCTCCACGAATCCAGCCCTTCAAAGGATAATAACAGAAAAAAACCAATACAAGGACGGGAACCACACCCTAGAAAAAACAAGAAGATAATCCCTCAACAAAACTAAAAGAAGACAACCACAAGAACAGAATGCCAACTTTAACAACAAAAATAACAGGAAGCAACAATTACTTTTCCTTAATATCTCTTAATATCAATGGTCTCAACTCCCCAATAAAAAGACATAGACTAACAAACTGGCTATACAAACAAGACCCAACATTTTGCTGCTTACAGGAAACTCATCTCAGAGAAAAAGACACTACCTCAGAATGAAAGGCTGGAAAACAATTTTCCAAGCAAATGGTATGAAGAAACAAGCTGGAGTAGCCATCCTAATATCTGATAAGATTGACTTCCAACCCAAAGTCATCAAAAAAGACAAGGAGGGGCACTTCATACTCATCAAAGGTAAAATTCTCCAAGAAAAACTCTCAATTCTGAATATCTATGCTCCAAATACAAGGGCAGCCAAATTCATTAAAGAAACTTTAGTAAATCTCAAAGCCCACATTGCACCTCACACAATAATAGTGAGAGACTTCAACACACCACTTTCACCAATGGACAGATCATGGAAACAGAAACTAAACAGGAACACAGTGAAACTAACAGAAGTGATGAAACAAATGGACTTAACAAATATCTACAGAACATTTTATCCTAAAACAAAAGGATATACCTTCTTCTCAGCACCTCATGGTACCTTCTCTAAAATTGACCACATAATTGGTCACAAACCAAGCCTCAACATACACAAAAATATTGAAATTGTCCCATGCATCCTATCAGATCACCATGGACTAAGGCTGATCTTCAATAACAAAATAAATAATAGAAAGCCAACATTCACATGGAAACTGAACAACACTCTTCTCAATGATACCTTGGTCAAGGAAGGAATAAAGAAAGAAATTAAGGACTTTTTGGAGTTTAATGAAAATGAAGCCACAACATTCCCAAACCTATGGGACACAATGAAAGCATTCCTAAAAGGAAAACTCATAGCTCTGAGTGCCTCCAAAAAGAAACTAGAGAGAGCACACATTAGCAGCTTGACAACACACCTAAAAGGTCTAGAAGAAAAGGAAGCAAATTCACCCAAGAGGAGTAGAAGGCAGGAAATAATCAAACTCAGGGGTGAAATCAACCAAGTGGAAACAAGAAGAACTATTCAAAGAATCAACCAATCAAGGAGCTGGTTCTTTGAGAAAATCAACAAGATAGATAAACCCTTAGCCAGACTCACTAGAGGGCACAGGGAAAGCATCCTAATTAACAAAATCAGAAATGAAAAGGGAGACATAACAACAGATCCTGAAGAAATCCAAAACACCATCAGATCCTTCTACAAAAGGCTATACTCAACAAAACTGGAAAACCTGGATGAAATGGACAAGTTTCTAGACAGATACCGGGTACCAAAGCTAAATCAAGATCGGGTTAAAGATCTCAACAGTCCTATAACCCCTAAAGAAATAGAAGCAGTCATTAATAGTCTCCCAGCCAATAAAAGCCCAGGACCAGACAGGTTTAGTGCAGAGTTCTATCATACCTTCAAAGAAGACCCAATTCCAGTTCTTCACAAACTATTCCACAAAATAGAAACGGAAGGTACTCTACCCAACTCATTCTATGAAGCCACAATTACTCTGATACCTAAACCACAAAAAGACCCAACAAAGATAGAGTACTTCAGACCAATTTCCCTTATGAATATCGATGCAAAAATCCTCAATAAAGTTCTTGCTAACCGAATCCAAGAACACATCAAAACAATCATCCATCCTGACCAAGTAGGTTTCATCCCAGGGATGCAGGGATGGTTCAATATACGGAAATCCATCAATGTAATCCAGTATATAAACAAACTCAAAGACAAAAACCACATGATCGTCTCGTTAGATGCTGAGAAAGCATTTGACAAAATCCAACATCCATTCATGATAAAAGTCTTGGAAAGATCAGGAATTCAAGGCCCATACCTAAACATGATAAAAGCAATCTACAGCAAACCAATAGCCAACATCAAAGTAAATGGTGAGAAGCTGGAAGCAATCCCACTAAAATCAGGGACTAGACAAGGCTGTCCACTCTCGCCCTACCTATTCAACATTGTACTTGAAGTCCTAGCCAGAGCAATTAGACAACAAAAGGAGATCAAGGGGATACAAATTGGAAAGGAAAAAGTCAAAATATCACTTTTTGCAGATGATATGATAGTATATATAAGTGACCCTAAAAATTCCACCAGAGAACTCCTAAGCCTGATAAACAGCTTCAATAAAGTAGCTGGATATAAAATTAACTCAAACAAGTCAATGGCCTTTCTGTACACAAAGGATAAACAGGCTGAGAAAGAAATTAGGGAAACAATACCCTTCTCAATAGTCACAAATAATATAAAATACCTTGGTGTGACTCTAACTAAGGAAGTGAAAGATCTGTATGATAAGAACTTCAAGTCTCTAAAGAAAGAAATTAAAGAGGATCTCAGAAGATGGAAAGATCTCCCATGCTCATGGATTGGCAGGATCAACATTGTAAAAATGGCCATCTTGCCAAAAGCAATCTACAGATTCAATGCAATCCCCATCAAAATTCCAACTCAATTCTTCAACGAATTAGAAAGGGCAATCGGCAGATTCATCTGGAATAACAAAAAACCGAGGATAGCAAAAACTCTTCTCAAGGATAAAAGAACATCTGGTGGAATCACCATGCCGGACCTAAAACTGTACTACAGAGCAATTGTGATCAAAACTGCATGGTACTGGTATAGTGACAGACAAGTAGACCAATGGAACAGAATTGAAGACCCAGAGATGAATCCACACACCTATGGTCACTTGATCTTTGACAAGGGAGCTAAAACCATCCAGTGGAAAAAAGACAGCATTTTCAACAAATGGTGCTGGCACAACTGGCGGTTATCATGTAGAAGAATGCGAATTGATCCATTTCTATCTCCTTATACTAAGGTCAAATCTAAGTGGATTCAGGAACTCCACATAAAACCAGAGACACTGAAACTTATAGAGGAGAAAGTAGGGAAAAGCCTCGAAGATATGGGTACAGGGGAAAAATTCCTGAATAGAACAGCAATGGCTTGTGCTGTAAGATCAAGAATCGATAAATGGGACCTCATAAAATTGCAAAGCTTCTGCAAAGCAAAAGACACCGTCAATAAGACAAAAAGGCCACCAACAGATTGGGAAAGGATCTTTACCTATCCCAAATCGGATAGGGGACTAATATCCAATATATATAAAGAACTCAAGAAGGTGGACTCCAGAAAATCAAATAACCCCATTAAAAAATGGGGCTCAGAGTCCACAGTGCAATCTTTTTTTACCGTCAGTTTTTCTCAGAAGGTGTCTAACTGTGACTGGTAGCCAGTATAACTGCAGATCTCAGCTGGTAAACTAAGTGCTTTTATATTTGAAGTTGACTTCAGAAAGCCAATAATCAGTCCTCCTGTGAGATAGAGGCCTGGGGCTGCAGGTGGACCTCGGTTAACAGAGTGCTCACCTAGTACATACAAAGTCCTAGGTTTGATCCCAGCACGGCACACGCACCGGGGCTCACCATAGCTGGGGATACCCCATTCTCTGTATTTGATCCTACTTGCCACCCTTCATTTTACCTAGAATCCCAGACAGTCCCCCAAATTTCCTCCATCCCTACTCAGCAGACCTCTCTGTCCCTGCCTGGGGTATCCCATAATGGGCACACACCTGCTCCATTCCCTGTGAGCCAAGCAGTCAGTCATGATCAGGGCTCTAGTCAAGTGTGTTCCAAGACTCCAAGCCCAGTCACTGTACACTCCATAGAATGAAATTCTAAAGAACGGTTCTTCCACGCCCTGCCCAAATGAAGGCAGTTGCAGCTGCTGTCAGAACTGAGCTGCCCATCTCCCCACCCCTAATCCAAAATAGCTTCTGGGAAATTGTTGGTGAGACCAAGTGGTGGCAGGTTTCTTCACTTGTCTGATACGTTTAGCGCATGAATCAACAGGACGAACTGTTTTGTCATTGTTCCCAACCGGCCTTTACTGAGCACAGACACAAACAATGCCTAATCCTGCACAGTGCAGGGGACAGATGGTAAAACAGTCACTGGGCCAACAGAAACTTATTGTTCAATGGCTGATGCAGATTTCAGTTTAATCAAATAATGAGGTACCAAAGACACCGTGTGTAGCTTTATTTATTTACTCAATCAGAAAGATAATCAGGTGCAGCATGGGAAATCAAAGCAAGCTGCCCTGATTGGCTGCAGTCAGAGAACACTTCTGGACTTGAAGGGGGGCTTGAATGGAGCCTCTCAAGATGTCGCGAGTGATGCAGGGTAGTAGGGTGGGCAAACCAGGGAAAACAATGCGGTTCCAAGCAACATGGGAACATGGGAACAGCTGTGTGGACCCCACTGCCCGAGCAACTACTTAGCACACTTCAGGCGATTGGAGTTCGAAATCTGCAGCAGAAAGGAAGGAAGGCTTTATTGCTCTTCCTATGAGGGGGGGGGGGGAGATGGGGGACCCCGCCTTGATTTGCATACCTTCTCCGAGGTACATTTGCATATCAAGAGCTCTGGCAACCAGGCCCAAATAAATAATCAGCTTCATCTTTTAACCTTAGAGCAGGTCTTAGGGCTTTGTCCTTTTTCTGAAATTTTAAAATAAGGAACACCTGCTGTCTTCCAGCCCAAAGCTTCAGTTTTGAAATAAGCCTTTGGAGCTAAAAGATGAACGAATTCTTATAGCTACAAATTCCCTGACTAAATCAGAACCAGTCACTCTTCTGCAAAAAAACCCACTGAACATCTGGCCACAGATGTCTGTCTGTCCAGACTATAATAAAGAACTGAAAGGGGGGCTGGTGAGATGGCTCAGTGGGTAAGAGCACTGACTGCTCTTCTGAAGGTCCTGAGTTCAAACCCCAGCAAGCACATGGTGGCTCACAACCACCTGTAATGAGATCTGGTGCCCTCTTCTGAAGACAGCTACAGTGTACTTACATATAGTAATAAATAAATCTTTGGGCTGAACCGGAGCAAGTGGGGCCAACTAGAGTGAGCAGAGGACCTAAATTCAATTCCCAACAACCACATGAAGGTCCACAACCATATGAACAGCTACAGTGTACTCATATACATAAAATAAATAAATAAATATTTTTTAAAAAAGAAGAAGAACTGAAAGACTGAGTGTGTAGTTCAGTTAGTAGAGCTGAGTCTGCCGGGTAGGCACAAAATCCTGGGCTCCATCCCTGTGCTATATAAAACACATTTGACATGTAATTGTAACCCCAGCACCTAGGAGATAAGAGGCAGGAAGTTCTTATGTTCAAGGTTGTCCTCAGCTATACAGTAAGTTGGAAGCCAACCTGGGTTACATAAAATTCTGCCTCAAAAAAAAAAAAAAAAAAAAAAAGAAAAGAAAAAGAAAAAGAAAAGAAAACAAGCAAATATAGCTGCAAATGGCCCCTATGTCAGCAGCATATGGCAGAGATGCCTGAGCCCCTGTGTTTATTGCACCATGACTTGAAGCAGCTAAGTTAAGACATTGGATGGAGAGGAGTATGGATTTTCTCTAAGGAGCATCCTAGGGATGTGACTCAGAGCACCTGTCCTGGGACAGAGCAACCAGCACCCTCAACCTTAGGTGCCCATCACCTAAGGAATGGATAAAGAGAGAGATGCATAGATGACACAGGTCCTTCCTTCACAGACAGCAGCCACTGCCTTCTTCTTCTCATAGGCCCTGGACATTGAGCTGAGAGGATTCCCCAATTCTCTGACCTCTGAGCAGACAGCTAGTCCCCACCTCAGCCATGCATGACAGTGCACACCTGTAACTCAAGCCATGCATGACAGCACACCTGCAACCTCAGCCATGTATGACAGTGCACACCTGTAACTCAAGCCATGCATGACAGCGCACACCTGTAGCTTCAGCCCTGGGAGGTAGGGGAAGGGAAGAGTGGCCAGATGCAGGTGAGTTCTAGGCTAGCTTGATTTTCACCTTGAGAGTTCCAGGCCAGCATGGGCTACATAGTGAGGTTCTATCTCAAAGCAAATAGAAAAATAATTAATTAATTAATTAATTGCAATTTCCACAACTATACAGTCTTCCAGGGAAGGGGTTGGAGAGAAGAGGGAAAGCATCAATGTAGTGGGTGCCTCTCAACTCAAGTGCTTCGAAACCTCAGCAGAGGGACCTAATCTTCTAAGAGAGTCAGAAGAGAATTCCTGCTGGGAAGGCAGCACGAGCTTGGGTGGTACAGTGCTTGCCTACCGTGTGCAAAATTGTGGGGTCAATAACTGGCAGCATATAAAAACAGACAGGGTAGGACAAGTCTGTAATCTCAGCAGGCTGATGATTGGGGGTTCAAGGTCATCCTCAGCTGCACGATAAGTTCAAGGCCAACGTGGGCTACCTGAACCCCTGTCTCAAATAAATAAAATGAAACAACAAAAAAAGGGATGTAGGATGGCTCAGTAGGTGGAGGCACTGGCTGCTATGCCTGACAGCCAGGCCCACTCGGTAAAAGGAAAGGACTGATTTGCAAACACTATAGCACAGACAGATAGATAAATATAAGAATTACTTTCTTAAAAATTTTAAAGAAATCCCAAGAATGTGACCCTAGGAAACGATAAGGATTTATTTATCCAGCTAGCTAGCCTTCTGTTTATCAAGTATATGAATACTTTTGACTATTTTTTTTTTATTTTGATTTAGCTTGGTTCAGTTTTCAAGACAGGGTTTTTCTGTGTAGCCCTGGCTGTCCTGGACCTCACGTGGTAGACCAGGCTGGCCTCGAACTCAGAGACCTGCATGTCTCTGCCTCTGCCAAGTGCTGGGATTAAAAATGTATACTACCAGTGCCCGGCACTTTTGACTATTTTGGATGCTACAAATACAGTATCTAACGAGGCTGGCAAGGTCTTTGCTCTGGTGGGATTTCCACTTGGGGGTGGTGGATACGTTAACAGGAAACATAAAATGATCCTTTGTCTTTTGCCTTATTTCCTCCCCAACATGGATTTCCCCCTGACACCAGTGTGCCTTAACTGTTCAGCTCAGAGTATTCCAATCCTTTTGGTAAGTATGACTTTCAAAATGACAGTAAAATGTCAGTTCATCTCAGCGAGATGACTGCAAAAGGGTCTGGTCAGCTCTGAACATCTTAGAGCTGTGACTCAGAAATCAGACTAAGACATCCAGGACAGGTCAGACAGGAGACACCTTACCTTGCCAACAGAGATCCTTTCTGATCCAACCACCAGTGAGTGAGTGTGTTTTCTAGGAAGAGGTATTGGAAATGGTAGCAAGTCCTAGGAAGAGCCCCTGATGGCCAGTGCCTCACAGCTGGAACCAAGTTCCCTGAGCCATCAAACTCAGGAGCTACTTCCACGGGTCTGCAGCCAGTGTCACACAGAGGCATCTGAGAAAGCAAAGAACACTCAGCACCTTCTGCCCAAAGAAGTGGAGGACCAAGCCGCTCCTTCACTTCTGCATTCGTGTCCCTCTGATGATGCGCATGGTCTCAGTCTCCTTTCCAGGCTCCCGACACACACTGTGGTCTATAAAGAGGACTAAGACAGGTATCTCTGGAGAAAGCAGAAATGACTTCCCCACACTAGTACAGGGGAAATATAACAGAGATGATGTAACAGGGGCACAAGAGAGGCAGTTCTGAGCTTCTGTAAAGCTTGGCCAGTACTTCCCGTTTGCCACCACCTCTACTTGAAACCCACAAGCATTTGTTACCAGCTTTCGCTCAGAGCCATAGCCTTTCTCTTTGAAGTTGTTCAAGTAACAGGCTGTTGTCCAAAAAGAAAATGTAAAATACAGATGATAAGTATTTTTTAAAGAAAAGAATTTCTGGCCGGGCGGTGGTGGCGCACGCCTTTAATCCCAGCACTTGGGGGGCAGAGGCAGGTGGATTTCTGAGTTTGAGGCCAGCCTGGTCTACAAAGTGAGTTCCAGGACAGCCAGGGCTACACAGAGAAACCCTGTCTCAAAAAAAAAAAAAAAAAAAAAAAAAAAAGAAAAAAAAAAAAAAGGATTTCCCCTTAGAGTCCCCATTTGTCAATGAGCACTGAGGACAAGTGAGATAACATCCTGTGGTACTTGCTCTCTCTCTCTCTCTCTCTTTCTCTCTCTCTCTCTTTCTCTCTCTCTCTCTCTCTCTCTCTCAGATAAGCAAATAAGAGTCTCAGCATCCTTTGCATCCTACCCCATCAGGAATCTTGCTATAATTTTCCCATCCCCATCCCCAGTAAAGGATACAGTAAAGAAATGTTGTTTGTTTGGGGGACCAGAATGCACTAGACCTAAGCCAATCTATAAATGATGTTAAAACACACATGATTAACCAGCTACAGTCATGTAATCGATAATCCTAGGAGTCTGAGCAATAATGTAAGGAATCATGGAACTGGCCTGGTCTAGTCCACTTGAGGTACAAGCGTCATAAGTTGTTCAGGTTGAAGTCTGTACCTCCTGGGGCACTGTGTGGCTTTCAGTTCCTGAAACAGGGGCATTTCCTCAAACAGTGATGTATTCAGGCCACCTCGGTTTCTCTATTGTGCTGGTTTGATCAAGTGGTATGACTAATAGGTTTGAATGCTTGGCCCATAGGAAGTGACATTACTAGGAGGTGTGGCCTGGTTGGAGTATGTGTGGCCTCGTTGGAGGAAGTATGTCACTCTTGGGGGGGTGGTCTTTGAGGTCTCCCATACTCTAGCTATGCCCAGTGTGGCACAAAGACTCTCCTGCAGATTAAGATATAGAACTCTCAGCTCTATCTCCAGCACCATGTCTGCCTGCACATTGCTGTTTCCTGACATGATGAAAATGGACTGAGCCTCTGAAACTGTGAGCCAGCCCCCAATGACTTGCCATAGTCATGGTGTCTCTTCATAGCAACACAACCCAAACTAAGAAGTCAATGAAGCATATAGACCAATTGGCAGGGCAATTGGTCTCAGACACTAATCTCTTGTGCCCTGTATAGTTTGAAAATGTTATTGTTTCTTAGCAACTACCTTTGTATTCTGCCTCTCAGCTGCCATTATATTTTGTTTCTGATAACAGTATAAAGAGTCTGATTACTTGTAATAAACTTGTCACAGCCTCGGTCTTGCTGTGACTCCCCCAACCTGTGCCTAGTCAAGATTCATTTCTCACTGGCCATATCAGGCAACATTGGCCTGGTAAGTAAGCACTGGTGCTCATACAAGAGGATCATAAATTCAAGGTCAGCCTGATCTAAGCTGTACGGTGTGATTCTGACTCAAATAAGAAAGAGGAAGAGCCGGTGGCGGTGGCACAGGCCTTTAATCCCAGTACTCGGGAGGCAAAAGCCAGCCTGGTGGTCTACAGAGAGAGAGAGAGTTCCAGGACAGTCAGGATTACACAAAGAAAATCCTGTCTCAACACACACATACACATACACAAGGAAAAAGGAAGAAGGAAGGAGAGGCTGGAGAGGGGAGGGACCTGACTCTAAGAATTAGCTTTCATAATGACTGGGTTTGATCCCAAATTCAGTAAAACAAGCAAGCACATGACCAAGGTGGTCATATCAGAGGACTTGCTGGATGAGGACAGCCATCCCTCTAGGTCTGGAAAAGACTGTCCTCAACACTATTGGTCAGCATCTTGCCACCACTGAGGAACTAGCTTTAGGCAGTAAGGGAGAGAGGAAGAGAAGAAGAGAGGGAAGGAAGGAGGGAGGGAGAGAGAGAGAGAGAGAGAGACAGAGAGAGAGAGAGAGAGAGAGAGAGAGGTTGAGAGAGAGAGAGAAGATGGAATTAAGACCTTAAGAAACATTCTTAAGGGGGCTGGAGAGATGTCTCCATTGATAAGAACACTGGCTGCTGTTCTAGAGGATTCAGGTTTGATTTCCAATGCCTACATGACAGCACATCTGTTATTCTAGTTCCAGGGCATTCAGCCCTGTCCTCTCCAGTACTGCACATTCAAGAAGCACATACATATATGCAGACAAAACACTCATACACATGAAATAAAAATAAATAAATCTAAAACAAGGGGAAGGGAGTATTTTCTCCAGCTAGGCACAGTGGCACATATCTGAGCATCTCAAGAAGCTGAAGCAGCAGAATCATCCGCTCGAAGCAAGTGTAAGCCAATAAGAAGACTCTGTCTCAGAAGAAACTGAAACGAAGAGAGACAAAAACAACTTCTGGGGCTGAAGAGATGGCTCAGCAATTAAAAGCCCATTCTGCTCACTCAGAGGCCCTCTGTGAGCTGTCTCCAGATGTTTAACAAGCACAGCTAACATTTGGCATGCACACACACACATGCAAGCCTGTATACACACATGTGAACCTTCACACATACTGGGCGGGCAAACGTTATGTTTTAAGTTTACATTACTGTGGTTAAAAGATCTATAAAACAGAAATGCCTCTAACCTGTTAGCCCCACTTGCCTGGGGACAGATAACTCCCTGGAATGCTGGGAGCCATTGTTCGTGTGAGGTAACAAGCCGCATGTTTTCACTTCTGTAAACAAGGTTGGTTGCACAAACTGCACAGGCTGTGCTTGATCACACATAGGCAGGAAATATGTCGGAACATATGCCTGCCCCCTACTGGATGAAGGCAGAAAGTATGGACCCTTGTGGGCTGTGCCTTTATAAGCACCTAACTAATGTAATTCTTGGCCATTCTGTGGGAATCCTGAGTATGGACCTGGCCACTATCCTTCTTCCTAGTCAATATTTAATAACGCTTGCATCGAATTTGGCTAAAAAATGGTGGTAGTCATTTTAGTCTCATTCTGTGGGATTAACAGTATAAGCTATGGCACAAAGAGACACCAAACTATAATGCTTGTGTGGGGGTGGGGATCAAACTGCCAAGGTCTCCTCAGGGGAGGTGGTGGGTGGGAGTAGGCAGAAAGAAGAGCAAATGAGAGAAAAGCAAGCAGATTTTACATGGCTGTCAGGAGGGTGGGGATCTGAGTGGATGCAGGCTGTCCAGACTGACTGAGAACTCGGTGCCCTGACCTAAGGTAGCTGAGCTTTGAGGGAAGGAGGATTAGGGATGCTTCCTGGCAAACAGAAACCCACTTTAGGAAACTTGCTTTTCTGATAAACAGAAACCAGCCTTTAGGATTATGTACCAATCAAAATCCTTCTGTTTACCTGGCTGAAGTCTTTCTATTTCCCACCAACACTGCCGTGTGGGGCTGGGAGAAGAGCTTTGGAACTAACAGTGTAATTGGCTGATACAAATCAGATTCCATGGGGGTTTTGTGGGGTAGGTATGTTGAGGGGTTAAGATAGAAAAAGAACAATAAGTTGGGTAAGTAGGGAGGCCGGGAAGGAGTTGGGAAATGGGAAAGAATATGATCAAAATAGTATGAAAACATCTTTAAAAAGAAAGAAAGCAGGGAGGGAGGGAGGGAGGAGAAAGGAGAGAGAAGATAGGCTGATCGGCAGGTAAAGGCACTGGCTGCCAAGCCTGAAGACCTGAGTGCCACATGATAGGAGAGAACCAAGTGTTGGAAATTATCCTCTGACCTCCACATGGATACAGTGACACATGTGTGAACATGAGTTTGGCATACATGCACACACACACACACACACACACACACACATCAGCAAATAATGCAATCTTATAAAGAAAAGAAGATAAAGAGGAAGGGAGGGAGGGAGAGAGGGAGGGAGGGAGGGAGGGAGGGAAGAGAGAGGGGTTGGGAAGCAGGGACTGAGCTCCAGAGCTCTTGGAAACTAAACCCGTCCAGCCTCATTGGCTAGAATGAGCACAGCCTTTTTCTGAGCCAGCCATGGCAGGAGATAAAGGAGCTAGCACATTTGACTTAAACCAAAGTGTCAACTATGAGGGGGAAGAAAAAAAAAAAACCTAGGAACTAAGCCAAACAATTGTGTGGGTTTAGTCTTCTACACTGACTTCACAACTGTTACCAGGTTTATAATTATTGATCTACTGATTGCTTTCAAACCAACTACTGAAAGACTGTGAAAAGCCCTGGTAAGCATAGATAGATAGATAGATAGATAGATAGATAGATAGATAGATAGATAGATAGATAGATAGATAGATAGATGATAGATAGATAGATGGATAGAAAGAGAGAGAAAGAGAGATGTATATATACACGTATATATAACCCTGATAACTTTGCCTTCACTATGTATGTGACGAAGAGAGTTGATCTACTTTTAGACTTTAAATAAAGAAGTCCAAGATCATTTTTTTAAAAAATTGGAAGCAAGAAATGCTAGGCTCCTGCACAGCTGCAGATCAAACATCAGGAGCTTGCTGCTCACTTTGTCTTGGTGGCAATGAATCAACCTTCAGAAAGGCTGTTGGTCAGCCAGGCAGTCACAGGAAGCTGAGACAGGAGTGGCACGAATTTAAGGCTAGGCTCAGCTATATAGTAACAAGCTAAGTTGGGTTACAGAGTAAGATTCTGTCAATAATAATTATTATTATAATCATAAATGACATGAAGTTCAAGATGAAAAACTGGAATAATGAGAAGTGTGTTTTGAGTTTTAAGTGGATCACCTGAGCATGTGGCTTACGCCTTTAGTCCCAGCACTCAGAAGGCAGAGGCAGGCAGATCTGGAGCTGGAGGCTAGCCTGGTCTATACAATGAGTTCCAGGATAGCCAAAGTCGCATAGAGAAACCCTGTCTCAAAAAAGGGGGGAGTCAGAAGACATCCCTCACCTCCCTAGCTGGGGAGACAAGAGCACTCTCACCATGTAAGAATGCCCACTGAGAGACACAACAGTGCTACCCTACTGACAATCAGCACTTCTAATCCTACCCTCTTCTACATAGCCTGATGATGGTATGCCTCCTATTGTCCTGAGAGCCTAAATGCCCAGCGGCAGAGCTCGGGAGGGTGTCAGCCATTAGTCATAAGTTTTCATATGATTCATGACACAGTAGTCTTGTTAACTGTTATATCCTCAATTTCTCTGCATGATATATGGCACATGATAAAAGCTTAATATACATTTGTTGACAACAAAAAGGACTGTGCTCTCAAGGAGCGATATAAAACCCAATACCACATTCAAAGCTTCTACGAATGAGATTCAAATTGGGGTACTTCTCCATGTTGACCTCATTGAACAATTCGCACAGTACCGTCATGTCAAATTTCTTCTCCAGTTCCTCCAGGGCTCTGTAGATCACTTTGTCCACAGGGACCAGCGATCTACAGGAATCTAGCAAATCCTTAAATAAAAATATTGAATAGAGAAAATTTCAGTGCAGGCTTCCATGTCACAGAAGAGCCCTAGAAAAATAATTATAGTTAGGGTACCTCAATCCCCTCCAAACATATCTTCTAAGGGGAAGCTTTATATTTGCATGACTACTTCATGAAACAAGTAAATATTGTCTTTTGAAAGTAATCACTGGTGACTTTGGGATACCATACTCATTTATATTACATGTAAGAAGGGCCAACTTTGAAAGGGAAATATGGGCTAAAGGTCAACTATGGGGCTATCTCTCAGTGGGTGGAGGCACTTGCCATTAATCCTGGTAGTCTGAGTTCCATCCCTGGGACTCAGATCATCATCTGAATCTGAAGAAGAAACCAACTAGCCACATTTGGTCTCTTACTTCTCCATATGCACAGCACCTGACTCATACAAATATGCCCACACAATACAAAGATACACACACAGCTCATAAGTAGATAAACAATATATTTAATTGTTTTTAGATGTGTAGAGGGGCTGAAGAGATGGCTCGGTGGGGTGAGAGTGCTTGCTACTCTGGCAGAGGACCCAAGTTCAGTTCCCAGCACCAACGCAAGAGCTCACGAACATCTGTAACTCCAGTTCCATGTGATGATTCAGTGTTCCTTTCTGGCCTCCAAGGGCACCAGACACACAAGTGCTATGCACACAGAGATGCAGGCAGAATAGGTGAACACAAAAGAATAAAAATAAATATGTTCTTTTTAAAAGACTTATGTATTTATTTTATGTATGTGAGCACACTGTAGCTGTACAGGTGGCTGTGAGTATTCATGTGGTTGTTGGGAATTGAATTTAGGACTTCTGCTCGCTACGGTTGGCCCCACTCACTCCAGTCAACCCTGCTCAGTCCCTGCTCGATCTGGCCCAAAGATTTATTTATTATTATAAATAGGTATACTGTAGCTGTCTTCAGACGCTCCAGAAGAGGGTGTCAGATCTCATTATGCGTGGTTGTGAGCCACAGTGCGGTTGCTGGGATTTGAACTCAGGACCTTTGGAAGAACAGTCAGTGCTCTTACCCGCTGAGCCATCTCACCAGCCCACTTTTTTTTAAAGGAAGGTAAACTGATATATATCTCATAGCAAGACTACTTTTGAAATAGACTTGGCAATCTATTTTGTTGTTGTTGTTGTTGTTGTTTGTTTGTTTTTTGGTTTTCGAGACAAGGTTTCTCTGTATAGCCCTGGCTGTCCTGGAACTCACTTTGTAGACCAGGCTGGCCTCGAACTCAGAAATCTGCCCGCCTCTGCCTCCTGAGTGCTGGGATTAAAGGCGTGCACCACCATGCCCGGCTGGCAGTCTATTTTATTAACAGGACTCGTTCTGGCCTCCTGGTTAACCCTGATTTGTCATGAAGGAAATAAGAGGTCCATTCCCTCTAATTTCGAACCCTACTGGAGAGTGGCATATTCATAAGGCAAAAGAAACACTAGAGGGGCTAGAGAGATGACTTAGTGATTAAGAGCAGTGGCTGCTCTTCCAGAGGTCCTGAGTTCGATTCCCAGTACCCATATGGTGGTTCATAACCATTTGTATAACTATAGTCCAGAGGATCTGGTGCATTCTCTTTTGATTGCCAAAGGCACCAGGGGCACAAGTGGTACACAGATATACATGCAGACAAAACACTTACACCTGTAAAATAAAAACAGTGTTTTTAAAATTTTTGTCTGAATTAAACACTCTGTACGTCTTATTGTTCTCAAAGCTAGGTTTTTAAAATAAACATTTACTAAACTAAAATGTACTAACTGAAATCTCATGAAGTCAGTTTGATAAAATAATTGGACAGTTCATTAAAATCACCTTTGATTTTTAGTTTATTTCTTTAGTTTAGATTGATTTAGTTTTAATTACATATATTACATGGTATGAAATGCATGAGACATTGCTCATCCATGGAGAACCCCTATTCTGACCTAGCTCATCTTCAGCAATATTCACTGATGGCAGAAGTTGACATGGAACGCCATTCCCTCAGATAGAAGCAGTACCATCTCCTGAGGCCTTGGCTTCTCATCTCCCTTAATCCCTAGAGAGAACACTTCCAGAAATATCTTCATGATAAGTATCAGTTATAGGAAACCCAGATTTTAATTTTAATTCATAGTTGATGAATTTATTATTGTAACTGATACCTCTACAAAATGCTATGAAAATCCATGAACTTTCTTGGTCAAAATTTAGTCCTGGGGCTGGAGAGATGGCTAAGTGTTTCAGAGCATGTGTAGCTCTTGCAGAGGACCTGGATTCCATTCCTAGCACCCACATCAGGTGGCTCACAACTACCTGTAACTCCAGTTCCAGGGAATCTGGAGCCCTTTTCAGGGCTCTGTGGGTATCAGCTCCTATGTAAACATGCACACATGCACACATGCACACACACACACAGGAACACATAAACACACACATGCATGTAAGAAACGAAATCTTTTTTAAAAATTAAGTCCAACCTTAAAACCGTGTCCGTCATCTGATTTGAAGTTTGAATTGGGATATCAAAGTGTAACTTAATTTGGAGCTTGTTTACCAGGTTATGATGAAGTAAATTTACTTACTTCATACATTTTACCAGTGATGAATTCACGGTCTCGGAGGCTCTCAAGAAAAGGAAATGTACTTCTTATCGCATTAGAAATGGCCACTTTCTGTGTCTTGAAGTGCTTTAACATACATTCAATGAGATGCATCTCTGTGTTCTCCTGTTCAGTGGACATCCTAGAGGAGAAAATACCATGGGAAAATGGTTGTCAGTACAATAGATGATTGTGGAAACTATAAGGTTTTATATATGAAAGAAAGACTTCAAAGAACAAACATACATAAGATAAATGTCTTGAATTAACCCCAATGCATCAACAGCTGAACTGGAAGCTATGGGTTCAATCGAGGGAGACCCTGCCTCAATGTACAAGATGGAGACCGATGGAAGAGGAAGCTCTGCATGGACCTCTGACTTCCTCACACATGTGTACACACATATATGTGCATCTGCACAGACATGAGCTCTCACACAAGTGAATGTTTGTATATACATGCATATATACTGCAGACCACAGACATACAAAAAATAAAGTTAAACACAAAGATAATTATGATTTTAAAATTCTACTACTTGTTGTCCTCATATAGAATTAGTGAAAAGTAATATTCCCACCGAAATATATAGAAATATTTCTGGAGGTATTGTTGATAGCTGAAAAATAGAAGCCATTGAAATGGCCTTTAATTGATGAGTAGAAAAATAATAGTAGACAATTTATGCAATGAAATATTATGGAATAAAAAGGGACAAAATGCTAATACATTCTACAATGTGGATGAATTTCAAAAACATTTATTCCTTAATGAAAGAAAACAAACACAGAAGGCTAAATAATGTATAATTCCATTTGCAAGAAACGCCAATAAATGAAATCTATGCAGAAAGATGTATTAGTGGTTGCTTGACTTAGGGGAACAAGAATGGACTGCACATAGCTGCAAGGGATTCTTTTAGGGATGGGGGAGGTCTACATCCTAAACTAATACTGTGGTGCTGGGTGTACAGCTCTGTAGAAAGTCATTGCATTTATATTCAAATACATAAAATGAAAGTGGACACTCAAAATGCTGCACAGAGTGAGAAAGGCTGCACTGTTTTCTCTGGTGTACAAGCAAAAGAGGAAATATGACTAACACACAGTATGTCCTGTTTAGTTTGGATTATTAAATTGCGTTTGTTTGGTTTTTGTCAACTTGACACAAGCTAAAGTTCTTTGAAAAGAGGAACTTCAATTGAAAAAGAATACCTCCATAACGGTTGCCTGTTAGGCATGTCTGTGTGGCATTTTCTTGATTGATGATTGATGTGAGTGGGCACAGCTAACTGTAGGCACCACCACCTCAGGACAGGTTGTTCTGGGATATGTAAGAAAGCAAGTTGACCAAACCAGTAAGCTATGCCACGGTGTCTGCTTCAATTCCTGCCTCCAGGATTCTGCTTGAGTTCCTGCCCTGACTTCCATGATGGACTATGATGTGGAACTATAAGCCAGTTAAACCCTTTCCTTCCCAAATTGTATTTAGTCAGAGTGTTGTATCACTGCCACAGAAACCACGCTAAGAGACTACCTGAGTGATGTTTCCACAGTCTGACTAGGAATGCCAGGAAGTGACAGACAGCATTAAGTAGAACAAAACAACAACAACAACAACAAATCTTGTTGATGTCAGGATGTCTATGACTAAGTCCCCAATACAGAATGACCAACCAGCAACTACCACCCACCCACAATCAAATACAACAACTGGAAGATGAAACTAACCTTACCCACAGGCCACCAAAGCCATGTGTGAAGGGCAAGAGAAGCATTGGCTTTGGCTGCATTGTCCCTCCTCAGTCTCCTCCTTAGCCTTACCAAGATTGTGACCCTGGACCTAAGGTCTCTCTATACTGGGAACCAGTATAGAAACAAACATAGAGCTCCCCAGAACTCTGTCCCAGTGGATGTCTCCATCTGTCTTGCTCAATGAACACTGAATGGCTCAATAGACCACTGGAAAACAACAAACAGAGCAGAATGATAAGATGGGGGGGTAGTTTTGCAGCTGTGTCTCCACTATCAGTGGCACTCTTGGTGGGAGAGCCCAGTCAGCTGTTCTGCTCTGCCAAGGCAGCCCATCTGTCCAAGGAACATACTTACCATTCCTGCCTAGCCAGCAGGTCAGTCTGGACACACTGCCTGTCTGCCTGTCTACTCCCCAAGACAGTGTGTTGTCTCTATCTCATAGCAGAGTGTTATTTGGCTCTACCTAACTAAGCAGCAAGTAACCCCATCTGGCTCAGAGCCTACCTATGGCCTCAGCTAGCAAATAGCCAAACAGGCAACCTGGCTAACTTCATAGCATAGCTTCTAGACTTAGTAGACCAAGGATCCCAAGTAATCACCAATTCCAGGCTCAGAAGAAGCCAGCTGGTGTCAGAGATATAATGGGTAACACAACTGACAGCCTTTCCTTCCGGTGAAGGATAGCTTTTGGCACTTGTGTCTAAGGAGCATAAACTATCAACTTGTCTGGCTACTGAGCCTCCTTTATATAATTCATGAACAGAAAACCAAGCCAGAAGACATTCCACAAGTGTCAGGTACTTCCTGTCACTCCATGTCTTAGTCAGGGTTTGTATTCTTGCACAAAACATCATGACCATGTAGCAAGTTGGGGAGGAAAGGGTATATTCAGCTTCTACTTTCACATAGGCCTTAATCACCAAAGGAAGTCAAGACAGGAACTCACACTGGAGGAACTCACACATGGAGGGATGCTGCTTACTGGCTTGTTTCCCCTGGCTTTCTCAGCTTGCTTTCTTATAGAACCCAGTACTACCAGCCCAGGGATGGCACCACTCACAATGGGCCCTTCCCCCTTGATCACTAATTGAGAAAATGCCTTACAGGTGGATCTCATGGAGGTATTTCCTCAAGGGAGGTTCCTTTCTCTGTGATAACTCTAGCTTGTGTTAAGTTGACACACAAAATCAGGCTTTACACCCCCACTTAGGTGAAGCAAAGCAAAAATTTCAACATTTGCAAATGGATAACTGGAGTACATCTCATGAATAGAATACAGGACATATCACCCCCAAAGGACGCAGAAAAAGCTTTTGGCAAACTCAGGATGCTTTCATGATAGAAATCAACCTCACAAAAGGTTTTGTTTTAATTCATCCCATTTAGACTTTCCTAAGTTTAGGAGCTGATGTCATTTATCCATTTGAAAAATCCCATTAACTTTTCTTTACAAATTACTCTTCTGTTCCCTCTATTTCTATGTCTTTGTTTCTCCTTTCCTCCATCCTTCTTCCTTCCTTCCTTCCTTCCTTCCTTCCTTCCGTCCTTCCTTCCTTCCTTCCTTGTATTGCAGAACATCTGGTTTCTTTTCTTCTAAAAAAGACATTGTTTTTCATTTATGTATATGAATATAATAACTGCATGTATATTAGTGTACTACATGTGTGCTTGGTGTCCATGGATGTCAGATTTTCCTGGAACTTCAGTTATAGGTCTCTGCAAACTACCATGTTGGTGCCTGAAATTCAACCAGCATCCACTTAACTGCTAAACTATCTCTCTAGCCCGGAGAGTAATAGACTTCCTTGGCATAGGCAGACAGATCTCTGGGTTCAAGAGTAGCCTGGTCTATAGAGCAGGTTCCAGTATAGCCAGGGATACACAGAGAAACCCTTTCTTGCCAATTCCTCTACCCCACAAATAAAACAAGAAGAGGAAATAAAAATACAATAGATGACAAAGGGACTGGAGACGGGGTAACATAAGACTTAAGGGTCAAGACATTTGAGTCAGGGGCTGTTGAGATGGCTCCATGCAGAGGGCATGGGTTGGACTCCCATTACTCACATGGTGGTTCATAACCACACATAACTTCTGTTGCTGGGCATCTGATGCCCTCTTCTGACATCTATGGGCAACAAGCATATATGGTGTACACTGCACATAAGTGATGCACAAATGCAGGCAAAACACTAATACAGAAAACCAAAATTAATAAATCTCATTTTAAAACACACTTTATACTTTTAAAAGAAATAAAAGATGAGCCATTTTCAGGGCCAGAAACTTGAGTCTAACCACTTTTACAGATATTTGGGACAGAAACCAGCGACCACACAGGGTGACAGTCAACAGGAGTCCAGTCCTACCACACTCAGAGACCACATACCATCTTCACAATGAACAAGAGGAAGGGACAGACCCATGCTGGAAATGCTCCAAGCTTAGGTCTGTGCTTTCCTCTATGTTATGTGAGCTCTGCCTGTTTTGAAGTGTTCTGTGCTGCTGTAGCTTGGGAACAGCAAATGAGGTCTCACAAATACAGTGTGTCTCGGTTAGTGTTCTCTTGCTGTGATGACATACCATGACCGTAGCAACTCTTAAAAAAGAACGTATTTAATTGTGGCTTGCTTACATTTTCAGAGGTTTAATTTGACTTGTCAATTTGAATTGTCATCAGGTCAGAGAGCATGGCCAGATGTAGAAAGATATGGTGATGGAGAAGTAGCTGAGAGTTCTAGATCTGGACCAGCTGGAAGCAGGAAGAGGGAGACTCTGGGATTAGAATGGGCTTTTTGAAACCTCTAAGCCAACTCCCAGTGACACACTTTCTCCAACATGACTATACCTCCTAATCCTTACAAGTAGTACCACTCCCTGGTGACTAAATATTCAAATCTGTGGCCCTATGGGAGCCATTCTCATCCAAACCCATTCACACAGTGCATTCACTGATCAGGACCCACTGTGATGACACCTCAGGCTTTATGGCAGAGGGGCCACCATAGCCAATGGCAGAGAAGAGAGTGCCCAGAAACCAAAGGAATATAGGATCCCTTGGTGATTGATTGATCAATGATGTCCTTAGAAACTGACCTCAGATAGAAAACAAAAACAACACCCAGGTTACACCTTGTGGTAATCTAAGTGTGGTGTGAGCAGCCCAATGTCCAACCATAGTGATGGGGTATAACCACAGCAACCATATAATAAACAAAGGACAGTGGAATGGAAGACCCCGTCTAGAAGAATGATCCAGAAGCTATAAGGAAAGTCTTCTCAAAGCACTTAGCAGAGCAGAAGAACCAATGTAGACACATGGTGAAGATGGGCAGGGAGTTAACAAGGTTGCAGAGATGTAGGTTACAGAGGAGCTTACAAAACCATGGAGATGAGCTAGGACCCCTTGTAAAATTTATATTATCCTTCACCACAATGTATTTCTTTAAAAATTAGAAATTAGGAGATGGAGAGATTGCTCAGTGGTTAAGAACACTGGCTGCCTTTCCAGAGGACCCAGATTCAGTTCCCAGCACCCACATGGTAGGT
Organism: Mus musculus; assembly: GCF_000001635.26. Classification (NCBI taxonomy): domain Eukaryota; kingdom Metazoa; phylum Chordata; class Mammalia; order Rodentia; family Muridae; genus Mus; species Mus musculus. Next base: position 167,286 of record NT_162750.1, on the reverse strand, counting down.
CACACCTGTCTGGAACTCCTGGGAATATAATACACTCTTCTGACTTCCTGGGACACCAGACATGATATGCTGCACAGACATGCATGCAGGCAAAGCCCTCATACACATAAAACAATGAAATAATATTTAAGATTCAGTTAGAAATCAGGACTAGCTAGGTGGCTCAGTGACTTGATCCCCAAGTGTACAGACTTGAGCTCAGCTTCCCAGAATTCACATAAACGCTGGATGCTACAGCAGATGCCTGAAGTTCCAGCACACCTGCAGCTCCATAGGTGGTGGAGGCAGGGGACTCCCTGGGAACCTCAACTTCCAACTAACCTAGTGGACACAGGCAAACAGGAGACCCTGCCTCAAACTCAAACAAGGTGCAAGGGGAGCACGATTCCCCACATTGTCCTCTGATCTCCACACATGTGATATATAGATATATATATACACACACATATATAGTGTGTGTATGTATATGTATATATTGCGTTAATACACAGATACACACACATAATATATATATGTATATATATGTGTGTATATATATATATATATATATATATATATATATATATATATATATATATATATATATTGGGTTAATACACAGATACACACAGACACACATATCCCGAGCTTATCCCCGTCCCGCGGGAAATAAACACAGGACACACCAGATTCTTCCACGGTTAACTTTTACTTCTATATCATATTGAGGTAGACAAAGAAAGCTCAGAAAGTGTGTGGCTTAAATACTTTTGGTGACGTGTCTAAACTAGGACTGGTAGCAACACCCATGATCCTCATGCACCCTGGGGATAGGTTAAAGCCCCCAGAGGTTGGGCAAAAGCCCCGGTGATGGACTGGTGACTTTGGCTGGCTGTGCTCTCGCAGCTGCGCACAAAGAGGTTTAGCACCATCTAGTGGTGGCACATATATTGCAGCCCTTTACACACACACACTGCATTCACACACACACATACTCACATATACCCAACACCCATACACATACACATAGACTGCATCCACACACGCACATATAAACAACATTCACACACATACACATACAGTGCATTTATATACATATACATACACCCACATACTCACTGTCTTAGTTAGGATTTTACTGCTGTGAACAGACACCATAACCAAGGCAAGTCTTATTAAAAAAACAACATTTACTTGGGGCTGGCTTACAGGTTCAGAGGTTCAGTCCATTATCATCAAGGTGGGAGCATGGCAATATCCAGGAAGGCATGGTGCAGGCAGAGCTGAGAGTTCTATGTCTTCATCCAAAGGCTGCTAGTGGAAGACTGACTTCCAGGCAACTAAGGTGAGGATCTTATGCCCACACCCACAGTGACACACCTACTTCAACAAGGCCACACCTCCAAAGGGTGCTACTCCCTGGTCCAAGAATATACAAACCATCACACTCACACACTGCATTTACACACACATGCTCATGTAAGCACAGTATTCACACACACACACACACACACACACACACACACACACACACATACACAATACTGCATTCGCACACACTCGCTCACACAAACACACACTACATTCACACACAGAGATTTTTTTTAAGCTGTAAAGGAAAGAAACCAAGCTACTAAACATTAAGTCATTGTCATGGGGGAAGACCAGGAGACAGCCTTACACATAAAAAGATTAAAATCCTAACAAAGATAGCACAGGAGCAGTGAGAATTGGGGGGCTAATGTGGCTCCAGGGTAGAATCCTTTTGTCTAAAAAAAGAGACAGACGAAAAGAAACAAACTTTCCCTGAATAAAGATAGATTCCCACATGTTACCTGAAGAACACAGAACTGTGATCCAAACAAAACAAACAAAAACTCATGCCAGGCCAGGTAGGGCAGGCCTTTAAGCCGAAGGACTCAGGAAGCTGAAACAGGAAAATTACAGTTTCAAGGCTATCCTGGGCAACTGAATGAGATTGTGTCTCAAATCAAAAAGTAAAGGGAGGGCTGGAGATATAGTTCAGAGGTAGAGAACTTGCTCGGCAAGCACAAAGCTCTAGGTTCAAAGGCAGCCACGGCAAGCAGAAACACAAAAGCCCCAACACCCCAAGGGTGCTTGATTTTCTCAGTGGCTTCCATTATCACTTTATTTATGGATGTGTCTTTCTTACAAGATCAATACTACAATTCAAATTTAACTTTGTATAAGAGGAAACCCACTATACACAGTGCCAAAAGACAAGGGAGAATATAGCTACGGTTTCTCAAGACATTTAGCCAGTGCATAGAAGAAGTGCATATACAAACCACATAGGGGTTTTTATACAAGAAAAATAAATGAATTAAATCTGTTAAAAAATAAATGAACACCTGACTAAAGATATCGAAAACAGACCAGTGCTGGAGAGGGAGCTGAAGGGCCAGTGCATAAGAAACGCAACCCATTTCCTGCTTAATAGAGAGACTGCAAAACAGCACACATCTCTATTGCCTTTGTGTACTTGGGCTGAGAGAGGAAGACGCCTCACCTCAGTAGCTACTGGCATGGAAATGCATAGACTTTGCCTCCTCAGCAGCCATTTGGCAGCGTCTATAAAGCAAGTAACGCCCTTTGTCTCGGTAGTCCCCTGATTATATCTTTGATTCAAGACAAAATACTAGTCAATAAGCATAATGCATTATATGGCCAACGTTCCCACAGCTTGTGGGTGACAGTCAACAATGGTAGTGAGCGAAAGTTCATCAAAAGGAGACTGGTTTAAACTGGTTTAAAACTCGTGGAAAGGACTGGCAAGCTGGCACAGTGGAAAAGGAGCCAGCAACCCAGCCTGATGACTTGGCTCAGATCCCAGAAGCCACACGGAAGAAGGGAGGTACCACCTCCTCTATTTTGCCCCCTGACTCCATGACACACGCAAAGCTGCCGCACGTGTGCACACATAAATAAGCATTACATTGAATGATACATTTCTTGGTTCATATACAAGTGCTCTGAACGGCAGGGAGCTGTGAAAAAGAGTAAAGTAAGTGTACCCTCATTACATGGAGGACCTCGCCAAGGCTTCTACTCTTTAAAACAGGCTAAGGCTGAAAACACCGCACACCATTACAAAATGAAAATACGCATTAACGAAAACAAATTATACATGAAATGCATTGGGAAAGATAAAGGGGCTGGAGAGATAGGTCAGCAGTTAAGAGCAATGATTGTTCTTCAAAAGGACTGGAGTTCAGCTCCCAGTCTGTCAGCTCATAGCCATCTATAACTCCAACTACAGGGGACCTGACATCCTCTTCTGTCCTCCAAAGGCACATTCCCTAATAGTGTACACACTCTTTTCTCTCTCTCTCTTACACACACACACACACACACACACACACACACACACACACACACACACGCACGCACGCGCGCGCGCCCAATAAATATTTTGTAGACAATAAGAAAGACCCAGGTATGGTATTGTACACCTTTAATCCCTGTACTTGGGAGGCAGAGGCAGATGGATCTCTATTGTAAGTCCAAGTACAGGCAGGTTTACATAGCAAGTTTCAGGTCAGCCTGGACAACATAATAAAAAAGACCAAGAGACCGTGCCTTAAAATAAAAAATAAATAATATAAGGAAGATTGAGCCCAAGGAGTGGGCTAAGTATATGGGGGCAGCTGAGGGGTCTTATCCTTTCTATATTTCCACAAGTTTGAAAGCTTATAAACCACATTTTATTATGAAATGGTCCTGGTGGTCTAGGCCTGTAACCTCAGTCACTCAGAGGCTCACAAGTTCAAGGTCAGCCTAACCTATACACTGAGTTCCACACTGGTGTGAGTAACTTAGCAAAACCTTGAGTCAAAGTTCTAAAAAATAAATAGAGATATATAATCAGGCATATTCAAAGCCCGAGGTTCATCTGCAGTACTGAAAAAAAATGTATTACTTCCTTTGTACTAACAAAAACACTGCCCAACATTATTTATGCATAGTAGCGCATCTGAGTTACTGGAGCAAACAGAATTCTACTGTTTCCTGCCAGAGCTAACATCCACCTAGAACAGAAAACTAAAGGGAAATAGAAATATGTGGCTTGCCCTGACCTTTGCAATCAAGGCCCTTTCTTGTCTTTTGTCTTCCTTGGATCAAGGTCTGACAGTAAGAGCTTAAACTATGAGTGAGCCTGGGCACAGCTTTCTTGGTGACAAGTCCTGCCAGACAGGTAAGAGAAACAGGGCAGCGGGTGCCAACTGTTTACCCAGCATCGTCTGCTATTTGGACTTCTTCCCTGAGGTGACTTTCCTGCAGGAGTCCTGCTCTAATGCAGAGAGAGGCAGAGGGACTGAGACCGCTTGGGTCACAAGATAATAACAGAACCATGCCACAGGAGTCCCTGTCAGCTGTGGCCAAAGTCTCCCTCTGACAGCTGAGCAGTGGTCATAAAGACAGTTATGACTTGTGTACAATCTGGCAAGCTTGTCTCTCTCGGCAGCGGATATCAAACTCAAGTGTTCAGGTATGCTGATGTTCTCTCTCTTTCTCTCTCTGTGTCTGTCTGTCTGTCTGTCTGTCTGTCTGTCTGTCTGTCTGTCTGTCTGTCTGTCTCTGTCTCTGTCTCTCACTCTGCCTCTCTCTCTGTCTCTCTCTCTCTCTGTCTGACTCTTCGCCTCATCACCCCCAAATCTATCCCCTCTCATTATAGGCCAAAGCTACTTCATGTCAGGCGGTTTGGACTGACTGAAGCTTGGGTCACTAATTCAAGACATAAAATCAACAGTGTTGTCAGAGGGAAAGGTTACAGAGGGAAAAAGACCCACCTGGGGCTGCCCTTGCTCCCTTCCATCTTCCACAGCTGCCTGGGGCCTGGGACAGTGAGCTCTGATCCCTTGGTGTCTGCCCAGGCTTCTGTGTGTTTGCTGTGGGCCACAGCTGAGAGCAGGAAGTGAGCCCAAGCACTAAGAAACCAGAGAGGGCTCCGCCCTGATGGGGAAAAGAAAAACGAAAGTAATTCTCTAATCTCAAGGGTGCTGCTGTGAGATCCTGTCCCATCCATCATTTTTGGAATGTTGTAGCAGGGAGGAGAAAGGGGACCTACAGGATTGCAGAAGGGTACACCAGGACAAGCTGAGCCAGTTCCTGACAGTGCCTTCTTTATGGAAAGATGGGACAAACAAACAAAACAAAACAATTCAAAGCCCTCCACAGAAACTCAAACTGTTCTCTCTTGCTCCTGTGTCTAGGAGGGGAGCAGGGATCCCCCCAGGGTTGGTTGTCATGTCCCTGGCTGAAGTGAATTGGGTAAGGAGACAGCAGGGAAGGAGGATCAAACACTTGCAAGGTATTTCTCAGGCCAGCAGGAGACCCAGGAATGTGGCCAGGACAAGATTTCTCAGACCCAGGATTGAGGACATCCCCCAACTCCATAGACATTGGGTCAGAGCAAGACTTGGGTCTCTGAAGACTTGTCATCCCAGCCTAGAAGTCAAAGGCAGGAGGAAGCTGCAGCAGTGGCCACCAGGGCATGAGGACAAAGATGTGGTCCTCCCTTCTGAGGTGCAGATATGATAAGTAGTGATGAGCTGTCACCTCCAGTGAGTCTTTCTAGGAGGCCCCTCATGGATCATTAGGATATATCAAGTTCTCTCTGTTCCTCCTTCTGGGAGCACTTTCTCTGAGGGACTTGGTGACCTGAGGTGAGCCTGTACCCTGACAGGTCTCCCAGCAGAGAGTCTGCTTGCCTCTTTCCCATCCTTTAGTTCACATGCACAGGGATAGGCTGGTATGAAGCTGGGGTGGGTATGACTCACAAGAGTAGTGTGAGGCCATGCCTGAGGTTAGCCTTTGGGGTCTTTTAGTGCCCCACATTTTAGCCATGTCTCCATTTCTACTTCGATCTAGAATAAGAAACTTGGGGATGATTTTACAGGACTCTAAGTAACAAGACTTTGCAGAAGCACCTCAAAGCTAATGTGTGCATGGGAATCCAATGTCTATATGTTGCTGGTTCAGTTCCTTCTTGGAGACCCAGAGGAGTGCACACAGGGAGAGCTGAACTATCACTATACTGTCCAGTGTCTGACTGGCACTCCTGAGACCTGAAGGCCCAGCTCTACAGTCAAGTGTAACTCTTGGGAGGTGAGGTGCACAGGGAACAGAACGTTGCTACACCTACTTACCCCAAAGCAGCTCTGGAAGAATGCTATTAAAGGGTCCCCCCTTCCCTGAAAACCCCACACCCCATTTTCCAGCTATAATATTGGCAGAATTGTTCATACAGAAATCTAGAACATTCTGGCCTTGTGTTACTCTACCTGGGTGAGAATAAGATGGCTATCATAACTTTGAATCAAATTGGAAGCAAGCTTTGATACTGTCAGGATGAACTCTGGCCAGGTCTATTCCTGGATGCACAAAAGAATGGCAAATTTCACAGAAGCTTAAATGAGTAGCCCCATAAGGCCACCATATTACCCTTTGTGTCCAATCAGGGGGAATTATGCTTCCTGATATAATTCCTGCCTGCATCCAATCAGGCAAGCATACATGTTGACATGTTTCCCACATACGTACCTCCTCCCTACATGTGACCAAGCACATCCTATGTAGTTGGGGCAAACAAATCTGTGTAGGGAAGTGAAAACATGTGTCTTGTTTCACAGAGGCATTCTTGTTTCACAGATCTCTTTGACACAGTAATTAAAATTCAAAGCATAACTTTGGCTGTCATGCTTTGGAAAACCACACAACACGGCTTCAAAACAAGGTAGAATAAAGGTTTCAGGAGGGGAAACTTCAGTTTTCAGGCCATCCTGGAAGAGGTTGCATGTCAGATGAAAGACTGAAGATACTTACAGAAACATCATGGGACACATGGTTTGGAAGGCACTTGGCAAAGTAAAAGGGTTCTTGGGTTCTGAGGGCCCATTCTTGTACAAGAGTGATTGGAGTGGCAGCTACCGACCAACTCCTGCTTAGGCCAGAATTTAGGCTTTTGTTGCAGCAGAGGGGACACATGATTGTAATGGCTCAGATTGCAAGCAATCTGTTTATGAAAGGCAACGCTCAGCTTTCAGTTCAGAGAGCATTAGACAAGCCCTGGACTTTCATTTTTTGGAGATCTGCTCTTCACTCTCCAGACCCTGGTTGTTTTGTGTTTTGTTTTTTTGTTTTTTCATAACTATACTCACCACAAAGCCTCCTGCCAAAGGTTTTGTTTTGTTTTTTTCCTGCCCTAATCAGGGCGGTGTTTGCTCCCAAGTTCAAACAAAGGGAAGCAGGAAGTTAATTCTGGGCTAGCTGCCTCCCAACTTTTGACATCTCTCCCAAATCCTGTCTGAGTTCTTCCTTTTGTAGAAACCTCAGGTTGTTTGGGGTTTTTGCTTCCAAAGTCACTGCCTGAGTAACAGTTTGTAGGCAGGAGCTTCTTCACCAACAGTTAAGACAAGCTTCTTTATTTCTCACCAAATAGCAGCAAAGGAGTTCTGGTCACTCCCGTAGCCAGCTTGACTCTGGAGGCACGAGAGGATCCAGACAAAGCCCCCTGAGCTTTCTACCCACTCAGAAGGTGGCATGGTCCTTACTGATCAGCACAGCCATGAAGAATGCCTTTTAAAAGAGAGACACAGCTCAAAACCACACACTCCTGTGCTTTCCTGCTCACAGGAATGAGCCAGTTCAAGCAAAGACACACCTGTGGCAAACACACGGCTGTTCTACACATTCTGCTGGAGTTAGTTGCAGCCTTATTGACAGGAATGATGTAGGCGATGTTCTAAGAAGCCTGAAAATCCCTTTTCTTTGCTGAAGGAGGTGGAGGAATAGCATCAGATCTGGGTTTTGTTTTAGACACTTGTTAAGTAGTCTTTACTTTCTAAGGGACTCTGGTTACAGCCCTCCCTCTACCTCTGGCTTTTAATAGGATAGCTGACTTCCACCATGTGCCCTCTTTGCCCACCACTCTTTTGATAGGTATAAAGCAGTAACTTTATAGGTTGCCCTGTTGTCCTGCCTTCAGTAGCATTAGGTCTCTACCTGTCTCTCTACAGAAAGCACTTAGTCTGGCTGCGACAGTTGAGTGATTCTGGTTATCTGGAACCGAATCTTTCTATTGTTACTATAGAAATAGGAATTGAGAGATGGTCTCACCATTGTTCCATCCTTCAGAGAGCAGCCAGTGCTGAGCTGATCAAGGATGCTCATAATCCCAGCAGTGTTCCTGATCACCTCATTAAGTTCATGTCTCTGAGTGACCCTAAGGAACACGGTCATCTATCTCATGGGCTATTCTCCAGTACTAGAGAGTAGACTCATCTCACTACTTCAGTTAGATTTGTAACCCTGAGTCTGTGGTCATGGTTCCAATAATGAAGCAGCACTTCATCAATGTGTGCTGAAAATAGGAGGAGCATACAGGAGCTGCCCAGGGACAGCCTAGACCGATGACCCTTGCCATCACCAGACTGATTAGCTTCTACAGCACAGAAGAACACTTAAGTGTTGATAACTCATGGGTGCCAGGCTAACCAACTCAGCTACCACCAGGCCCAGATACAGGGCTTTGACCTGACCAACCCCATCATCTACCCCAGCTATGAACTGCTGGAGCAGGTGAATGGATCAGTGCTGCTCTTCCAAAGCTGCAGGATCTCCATGACACAAGGCAACAACAGGATATCTGAGATGCATCCTGGGGAGGATCCAGTATTGATGGTAGAGCAGAGCCAGAGGCTTCGAATCAAACCAATGACCAAATGTTCATTGCAATGAACATTTGCAAGAAGAGCTGTTTGGATAGTGTGTAAACTGTGTGACACACTGCAGCTTTCATGGCAAGATTGTTTTTGTTGTCATTGTTTTCTTTTCTTTGGGGGCGGGGGAGGTTGCCAGGGTAGAGGGGGATAGGACAGGACTGGAAGATGAGTGGGAATTGTAGTGCATGATGGGACATTCACCAAGAATCAGTTTTTTAAAAATTTAAACTATTGATAACTCTGTCAGCCAGTTTAGTTTTCCAGCTTTCTTTATCCAGTATCTAAACCCAAACACAATCTCCATGCCTCTCCTGTAGGCTGGGCTTGTCACTCCTTTAATGTGAGGCCCCTTTCACATGGCTTCCAGCCCTAACCTTGGTTTGTCTACTGAGCTATGCTGGGAATCCCCTGTGTAGTCTTTATTCAAGCTAGATGGGGGACATAGATGGCTCTTCATTGCAAGGAAGAGTAAAGGGTCCTCTCATAGACAAATAGGTTCAGGGAAACAGGTTCAAAGTCCTCACTCTGAGTCTCAGGACCCTGACATTGGCACAAGACACTTCCTGAACCTAGAATGCAGTCTTCTTGGGAGTTCTGTCTTTGTGAACACAAGGGCCCAGCACATACATGCTTTTGCTGCAGTCTGACTTATGGCTGCAGATATGAGTGACTCTTTCCTCATGATTACTTGGGATTGCTCGATCTAAGGAACTCATATCCATCTATTAGTGCAATGCAGCAAGTGTCACCAGACCCCATCTTTCTTACAGTGACCTTTTCTCCATCCACTATCAAATATGCCACTTTGTGTCAAATATGCCACTTTATGTGTAGCTCACATAGTCTGTAATGCCTTTCTACAGGTTAAAATTTGGCCCCAGTGCTGGTTTAACACCTGAGAACCTTTGGTTAGACAGTGACCTACCTTGAGAACCCCACCCGAAGGCTTTGCCTCTGGGACATTATCTTAGAGTGAGTCTTCCTAGACACAGGCCCTGAGTTGAGAGCCTTTTTCTGTCTTATTTGATGAGTGGTTTGTTTTTTCCAGAAACCTTTATAAGCCAGGGTAGCTGAAAGTCACTATGTAGCCCAGGCTCGCATTGCATTTGCAGCTATCCTCCTGCCTCAGCCTCTCAAGGACTGAAGCTACAGGAATGAGCCACCACATGGTTTGAAGTCTTGGAAGCTTATGGTTTATTGTGGATTGCTCTCAGGAGAGTAAGAGACAAGAAAAGCAACATATATGTGGGGGGAGGGGTTGCAGTGGTGGTGGAGCAAAGCCAGCTGGAGACAGGCTCCAGCCTAGACCCTTGAAGACCAGAGAGCAGCAATGCACCATACTCTTGATTTCATGGGGAGAAAAGGGGATGGACCCCCAGGCCAAGAGGTGTAACTCCTAGCTGCACCTGTTTCCATATGACCAAGAGTAATCATCCGGGAATGATAGAGTCTATAAAGAACACTCATTGCTGCTGCAGGTGAGCCAGACATGGCCAGGTGACACCAGCCATGTCTCTGATTTCAGTCAACTCTTTTCATTTGTTTCCTGAATAGCAAACACTTCCTTGAAACCCTTCTCAAATTTGGACTCCAGTCTAAGTCCCATTTCGCCAAACTTAGGGTCCTAAAAAAAAAAAAAAAAAAAAAAAAAAACATAATGTAGACAAGAATGATGGTACTCATTATCAGTGACAGAAACACATCCTCCCTCTTGGTACTTCTATTCTCTGAGGGACTCCATTAGGTGCATGGTTCATTCACATGTAAAGGACCTTAGAGTTTGGTATTTCTGAGAATCTTGACTACGGGGAGTAAGAAGCAATCTCGGGCTGGGGAGTTGCCTCAGTGGGTCAGTGTTTGCCACACAAGTGAGAGGACTTGAGTTCAGATCCCCTCAAGCCTGTGGAAAGCTACATGCACTCCACTCTGGTCGACAGTTGCCTTGTCTCAAAGAAGCTGAGATGGAAAAAAAACACACATGGTTGCCCTCTACTTTGACTTTCGTGAATATTATGACACACACATCTGAATTCTCACATAAACATGCACACACTCATGAGTACATACACATCACATATATTCATATACTCACACAAAGATTTAAGCTAGGATCTAGAGAGATGGAGTGGTGATTAAGAGCATATAGTACTCTTGCTAAAGACCCAATTCAATTAACTGTACTGATGCCTCTGGACTCCACAGACTTCTACACTCAAATGCACACACACTGTGTCTTCCCCCAAACACACACACACACACACACACACACACACACACACACACAAACACACACACACGGGGGGGGGGTTCCAGATAGGATTTCTCTGTGTAGTCCTGGATATCCTTGAACTTGCTCTATATATAGACTGGGCTAGCCTCAGACTCAGAGATCTGCCTACATCTGCCTCCCATATGCTGGGTTTAAAATCCTGTGCCACCATGCCCACCTTTGACATACATATATTTTAAAAATTATTCTCCTGTGTGTGTGTGTGTGTGTGTGTGTGTGTGTGTGTGTGTGTGTGTGTGTGTTGGGGGTGTTGGCTTAATTTTCCTCTTTGTGGCCCAATAGCTTTGTAGACCAGGAAAGAAGTTAGGTCTCTTGTGCTGGGAACCTTCCTGTTAGTGAAACACATTCTAGATCTTAAACCAAAAAGAAAATCCACTTCCAAATCTCTTTTTCTTTTTTGAGATAAAGTCTCATACCAGGAAGGCTTTGAACACAAGACATTCTTCCTCCATCGGCCTTTTTTTTTTTTCCATTTTTTATTAGGTATTTAGCTCATTTACATTTCCAATGCTATACCAAAAGTCCCCCATATCCACCCACCTCCACTCCCCTGCCCACCCACTCCCCCTTTTTGGCCCTGGTGTTCCCCTGTACTGGGGCATATAAAGTTTGCAAGTCCAATGGGCCTCTCTTTCCAGTGATGGCCGACTAGGCCATCTTTTGATATATATGTAGCTAGAGTCAAGAGCTCCGGGGTACTGGTTAGTTCATAATGTTGTTCCATCTATAGGGGTGCAGATCCCTTTAGCTCCTTGGCTACTTTCTCTAGCTCCTCCATTGGGAGCCCTATGATCCATCCATTAGCTGACTGTGAGCATCCACTTTTGTGTTTGCTAGGCCCCGACATAGTCTCACAAGAGACAGCTACATCTGGGTCCTTTCAATAAAATCTTGCTAGTGTATGCAATGGTGTCAGCGTTTGGATGCTGATTATGGGGTGGATCCCTGGATATGGCAGTCTCTACATGGTCCATCCTTTCATCTCAGCTCCAAACTTTGTCTCTGTAACTCCTTCCATGGGTGTTTGGTTCCCAAATCTAAAGAGGGGCATAGTGTCCACACTTCAGTCTTCATTCTTCTTGAGTTTCATGTGTTTAGCAAATTGTACCTTATATCTTGGGAATCCTAGGTTTGGGGCTAATATCCACTTATCAGTGAGTACATATTGTGTGAGTTCCTTTCTGAATGTGTTACCTCACTCAGGATGATGCCCTCCAGGTCCATCCATTTGGCTAGGAATTTCATAAATTCATTCTTTTTAATAGCTGAGTAGTACTCCATTGTATAGATGTACCACATTTTCTGTATCCATTCCTCTGTTGAGGGGCATCTGGGTTCTTTCCAGCTTCTGGCTATTATAAATAAGGCTGCTATGAACATAGTGGAGCATGTGTCCTTCTTACCAGTTGGGGCATCTTCTGGATATATGCCCAGGAGAGGTATTGCTGGATCCTCTGGTAGTACTATGTCCAATTTTCTGAGGAACCGCCAGACTGATTTCCAGAGTGGTTGTACAAGCCTGCAATCCCACCAACAATGGAGGAGTGTTCCTCTTTCTCCAAATCCACGCCAGCATCTGCTGTCACCTGAATTTTTGAACTTAGCCATTCTGACTGGTGTGAGGTGGAATCTCAGGGTTGTTTTGATTTGCATTTCCCTGATGATTAAGGATGTTGAACATTTTTTCAGGTGCTTCTCTGCCATTCGGTATTCCTCAGGTGAGAATTCTTTGTTCAGTTCTGAGCCCCATTTTTTAATGGGGTTATTTGATTTTCTGAAGTCCACCTTCTTGAGTTCTTTATATATGTTGGATATTAGTCCCCTATCTGATTTAGGATAGGTAAAGATCCTTTCCCAATCTGTTGGTGGTCTTTTTGTCTTATTGACGGTGTCTTTTGCCTTGCAGAAACTTTGGAGTTTCATTAGGTCCCATTTGTCAATTCTCGATCTTACAGCACATGCCATTGCTGTTCTGTTCAGGAATTTTTTCCCTGTGCCCATATCTTCAAGGCTTTTCCCCACTTTCTCCTCTATAAGTTTCAGTGTCTCTGGTTTTATGTGAAGTTCCTTGATCCACTTAGATTTGACCTTAGTACAAGGAGATAAGTATGGATCAATTCGCATTCTTCTACACGATAACAACCAGTTGTGCCAGCACCAATTGTTGAAAATGCTGTCTTTCTTCCACTGGATGGTTTTAGCTCCCTTGTCAAAGATCAAGTGACCATAGGTGTGTGGGTTCATTTCTGGGTCTTCAATTCTATTCCATTGTCTACTTGTCTGTCTCTATACCAGCACCATGCAGTTTTTATCACAATTGCTCTGTAGTACAGTTTTAGGTCTGGCATGGTGATTCCGCCAGAAGTTCTTTTATCCTTGAGAAGACTTTTTGCTATCCTAGGTTTTTTGTTATTCTAGACAAATTTGCAAATTGCTCCCTCTAATTCATTGAAGAATTGAGTTGGAATTTTGATGGGGATTGCATTGAATCTGTAGATTGCTTTTGGCAAGATAGCCATTTTTACAATGTTGATCCTGCCAATCCATGAACATGGGAGATCTTTCCATCTTCTGAGATCTTCTTTAATTTCTTTCTTCAGAGATTTGAAGTTTTTATCATACAGATCTTTCACTTCCTTAGTTAGAGTCACGCCGAGATATTTTATATTATTTGTGACTATTGAGAAGGGTGTTGTTTCCCTAATTTCTTTCTCAGCCTGTTTATTCTTTGTATAGAGAAAGGCCATTGACTTGTTTGAGTTTATTTTATATCCAGCTACTTCACCAAAGCTGTTTATCAGGTTAAGGGGTTCTCTGGTAGAATTTTTAGGGTCACTTATATATACTATCATATCATCTGCAAAAAGTGATATTTTGACTTCCTCTTTTCCAATTTGTATCCCTTTGATCTCCTTTTGTTGTCGAATTGCTCTGGCTAATACTTCAAGTACTATGTTGAAAAGGTAGGGAGAAAGTGGGCAGCCTTGTCTACTCCCTGATTTTAGTGGGATTGCTTCCAGCTTCTCTCCATTTACTTTGATGTTGGCTCCTGGTTTGCTGTATATTGCTTTTATCATGTTTAGGTATGGGCCTTGAATTCCTGATCTTTCCAAAACTTTTATCATGAATGGGTGTTGGATCTTGTCAAATGCTTTTTCTGCATCTAACGAGATGATCATGTGGTTTTTGTCTTTGAGTTTGTTTATATAATGGATTACATTGATGGATTTTCGTATATTAAACCATCCCTGCATCCCTGGAATAAAACCTACTTGCTCAGGATGGATGATTGCTTTAATGTGTTCTTGGATTTGGTTAGCGAGAATTTTATTGAGGATTTTTGCATCGATATTCATAAGAGAAATTGGTCTGAAGTTCTCTATCTTTGTTGGGTCTTTCTGTGGTTTAGGTATCAGAGTAATAGTGGCTTCATAAAATGAGTTGGGTAGAGTACCTTCTACTTCTATTTTGTGAAATAGTTTGTGCAGAACTGGAATTAGATCTTCTTTGAAGGTCTGATAGAACTCTGAACTAAACCCATCTGGTCCTGGGCTTTTTTTGGTTGGGAGACTATTAATAACTGCTTCTATTTCTTTAGGTGATATGGGACTATTTAGATGGTCAACTTGATCCTGATTCAACTTTGGTACCTGGTATCTGTCCAGAAATTTGTCCATTTCATACAGGTTTTCCAGTTTTGTTGAGTATAGCCTTTTGTAGAAGGATCTGATGGTGTTTTGGATTTCTTCAGGATCTGTTGTTATGTCTCCCTTTTCATTTCTGATTTTGTTAATTAGGATTTTGTCCCTGTGCCCTTTAGTGAGTCTAGCTAAGGGTTTATCTATCTTGTTGATTTTCTCAAAGAACCAGCTCCTTGATTGGTTGATTCTTTGAATAGTTCTTCTTGTTTCCACTTGGTTGATTTCACCCCTGAGTTTGATTATTTCCTGCCGTCTACTCCTCTTGGGTGAATTTGCTTCCTTTTTTTCTAGGGCTTTTAGATGTGTTGTCAAGCTGCTAGTATGTGCTTTCTCCCGTTTCATCTGGGAGGCACTCAGAGCTATGAGTTTCCCTCTTAGAAATGCTTTCATTGTGTCCCATAGGTTTGGGTACCTTGTGGCTTCATTTTCATTAAACTCTAAAAAGTCTTTAATTTCTTTCTTTATTTCTTCCTTGACCAAGGTATCATTGAGAAGAGTGTTATTCAGTTTCCACGTGAATGTTGGCTTTCCATTATTTATGTTTTTATTGAAGATCAGTCTTAGGCCATGGTGGTCTGATAGGATACATGGGACAATTTCAATATTTTTGTATCTGTTGAGGCCTGTTTTGTGACCAATTATATGGTCAATTTTGGAGAAGGTCCCGTGAGGTGCTGAGAAGAAGGTATATCCTTTTGTTTTAGGATAAAATGTTCTGTAGATATCTGTCAGGTCCATTTGTTTCATAACTTCTGTTAGTTTCACTGTGTCCCTGTTTAGTTTCTGTTTCCACGATCTGTCCATTGAAGAAAGTGGTGTGTTGACGTCTCCCACTATTATTGTGTGAGGTGCAATGTATGCTTTGAGCTTTACTAACGTGTCTCTAATGAATGTGGCTGCCCTTGCATTTGGTGCGTAGATATTCAGAATTGAGAGTTCCTCTTGGAGGATTTTACCTTTGATGAGTATGAAGTGTCCCTCCTTGTCTTTTTTGATAACTTTGGGTTGGAAGTCGATTTTATCCGATATTAAAATGGCTACTCCAGCTTGTTTCTTCAGTCCATTTGCTTGGAAAATTGTTTTCCAGCCTTTCACTCTGAAGTAGTGTCTGTCTTTTTCCCTGAGATGGGTTTCCCGTAAGCAGCAGAATGTTGGGTCCTGTTTGTGTAGCCAGTCTGTTAGTCTATGTCTTTTTATTGGGGAATTGAGTCCATTGATATTAAGAGATATTAAGGAAAAGTAATTGTTGCTTCCTTTTATTTTTGTTGTTAGAGTTGGCATTCTGTTCTTGTGGCTGTCTTCTTGTTGGTTTGTTGAATGATTACTTTCTTGGTTGTTCTAGGGCGTGATTTCTGTCCTTGTATTGCTTCTTTTCTGTTATTATCCTTTGAAGGGCTGGATTCGTGGAAAGATATTGTGTGAATTTGTTTTTGTCGTGGAATACTTTGGTTTCTCCATCTATGGTAATTGAGAGTTTGGCCAGGTATAGTAGCCTAGGCTGGCATTTGTGTTCTCTTAGTGTCTGTATAACATCTGTCCAGGCTCTTCTGGCTTTCATAGTCTCTGGTGAAAAGTCTGGTGTACTTCTGATAGGCCTTCCTTTATATGTTACTTGACCTTTCTCCCTTACTGCTTTTAATATTCTATCTTTATTTAGTGCATTTGTTGTTCTGATTATTATGTGTCGGAGGAATTTTTTTTCTGGTCCAGTCTATTTGGAGTTCTGTAGGCTTCTTGTATGATCATGGGCATCTCTTTCTTTATGTTTGGGAAGTTTTCTTCTATTATTTTGTTGAAGATATTAGCTGGCCCTTTAAGTTGAAAATCTTCATTCTCATCAATTCCTATTATCCGTAGTTTTGGTTTTCTCATTGTGTCCTGGATTACCTGGATGTTTTGAGTTAGGATCCTTTTGCATTTTGTATTTTCTTTGACTGTTGTGTCGATGTTCTCTATGGAATCTTCTGCACCTGAGATTCTCTCTTCCATTTCTTGTATTCTGTTGCTGATGCTCGCATCTATTGTTCCAGATCTCTTTCCTAGGGTTTCTATCTCCAGCGTTGCCTCGCTTTGGGTTTTCTTTATTGTGTCTACTTCCCCTTTTAGTTCTAGTATGGTTTTGTTCATTTCCATCACCTTTTTGGCTGTGTTTTCATGCTTTTCTTTAAGGGCCTGCAACTCTTTAGCAGTGCTCTCCTGTATTTCTTTAAGTGACTTATGAAAGTCCTTCTTGATGTCCTCTATCATCATCATGAGAAATGTTTTTAAATCTGTGTCTAGATTTTCGGTTGTGTTGGGGTGCCCAGGACTAGGTGGGGTGGGAGTGCTGCGTTCTGATGATGGTGAGTGGTCTTGATTTCTGTTAGTAGGATTCTTACGTTTGCCTTTCGCCATCTGGTAATCTCTGAAGCTAGCTGTTTTAGTTGTCACTGTTAAGAGCTTGTTCTTCAGGTGACTCTGTTAGCCTCTATAAGCAGACCTGGGAGGGTAGCACTCTCCTTAGTTTCAGTGGGCAGAGTATTCTCTGCAGGCAAGCACTCTTCTTGCAGGGCAGCTACCCAGATATCTGGTGTTCGAACCAGACTCCTGGCAGAAGTTGTGTTCCACTCACTAGAGGTCTTAGGATCCCATGTGGAATCCTGTGTGGGCCCTTGCGGGTGTCAGGCGACTCTGCTGGCAAGGTAGCCCGGGGCTCGAGTGGAGCAGAAAAGGTTTGTGCCCCAGATCAAGCCCGGGTAGCCTGCTTCCCTATATACCGCAGTCTCAGGTTCAGCGTGATTGGATTGGGGCAGGCGCTGTGTTCCACTCACCAGAGGTCTTAGGATCCCGTGGGGAGTCCTGTGTGGGCCCTTGCAGGTGTTGGGCGAGACTCTGCTGGCAAGGTAGCCCGGGGATCGAGTGGAGCGGAAGGGGCTAGTGCCCCAGATCAGGCCCGGGTAGCCTGCTTCCCTATATACCGCAGTCTCAGGTTCCGCGCGATTGGATTGGGGCAGGTGCTGTGTTCCACTCACCAGAGGTCTTAGGATCCCTTGGGGAGACCTGTGTGGGCCCTTGCGGGTGTTGGGCAAGACTCTGCTGGCAAGGTAGCCCGGGGCTCGAGTGGAGCGGAAGGGCTCCATCGGCCTTTTGAATGCTACCATCCCATGCTTGTATCACTGTGTCTGGCGCTTCCAGATCTCTTATTTATTGATCCTTATTACAGGAAGATGTATGACACTAAACTTTCCAGCATGCAGAAAATGGGTGCAGAGTAACCCTGAAGATGAGATGCAGGCACAAAGGGATGCTGACCTTGAACGTGATTTTGTGATTCTGGAAGATGAGCCTCATGTCTTGCACAAAGTCTTCTACTTGGCAGTAAGCCTGGTCACTCAGCCTTTTCTTGATGATGTCCAACCACATAGGCTCTTGCACACCCACAGTCATCTCTCTAAACTGGTGAGGGAAATAGCCACAGAAGAGTGAATGCCACGGTTCAGCATTTACCTTCCATCGGGTCCCAGAAAGTCTACAGAAACAACAGAGCCTGTGCCCCTCAGGGATTAAGATCACAAATCCCACAATGGCCCTCTCAGTCATGAGACATCAGGAAGCCAGGGATCAGGGGTTCACCACCGTTACTTACATAATAATAATATGGCATCTTGGAAAAAAAAGGAGCTCTCAGAACAGCAATAGACTCTCAAGAGAACATACTCACACTTCTGCAAGAAAAAGGGACTCAGTCAAAGTGACTTAGAAAGGCAGAGTCTATACATGTACCCAGGGGGAAGGTGCCGCTCAAACCCATCTGCAAATCTGCCCAACATGAGTGCCTCTTGGTTATAAACTTGTTTGACTGAGTTTTTATACCAAGGAGTTATGCTGCGACAGCTCTATGATGGAGTGCGGCTTGTGAGAGCAGGCTCTCTGTGAATGCTATTCTTCTGGCTCCAAGCCTGTCTGTCCTTATCCAGGAAAAAGGAGAAAAGATTGGTTCACAGTGACTCACCAACTGTTCCTGGGGAGCCATCTCCCTCTGCAGTATCTCAGATTCTGGAAGACTCGGTTGACTTCCTAAGGACTGCATTCTACAGAAGATGCAACTCCATGGTGTTCTGAAAGGTTGGACAGGAAGTGAGCAGAGGACATGACCAGTGAAAACAGCCACTGTTCCTATGCCTGCTATTATGCTTTCGTGAATGGCTGACAGTCTATCTGGGGCAAGGGTTCTCAGACACTGAAGGACCCCACTTAGAATCTTAGGTTGTCAGCCCCCTGTCAATGTCATGGCAGGAGGCAGCCCTTGGAAAGTGGCCTTTGTAATGAGTGGTAGGTCCCCATTTCCTGACAGAGGTTGCTGGGAGCACAAGGAGACTAGGCACAGTAAAATGGTCTTCAAAAAAATTCTGGGAATCTTGAACTTCCAAGAGTCCATTGCAAGGTGGTGAAATGTGGGAAGTAGTCAGTCATGCTTATTTTTCTTTCATAAGTACATAGAAAGCAAAAGTAGTGTACTCTACCCCCAATCTTTTGGACAAGAGGCTTTAGTATACAACTTTGAGAAAAGGCAGTAGTGGTGTTTAGGCAAAGGACCCAGCCTTTATATCAGGAGAGATGGCTCCCTAACAGAGAGAACATTAACCTTTTGCTGACAGCATCTTGAGACAGCTCTCTGGGTCTTCCTGTTTGGTATCTGTTAAGAGCCCTTGTGTTTCCCACCTCAAGACCCACACTACCACTCCATAAGGATGATGCATATGACAAGGCGGGGGTACTAGGAGACAGAGAAGGGATCCCATCCCACTCACATCTCAGCTTCCACTGTTGGGATATGACAGTCCTCATGGAAGGCTCTGAAACAAGTATCACAGCAGAAGAGTGTTCCTCCATCCCGGCACACCTCACATTCATCTGAGTTCTGAATCTAGAAAATAGAACATCTTCACCATTGGCAATCCTCCACAAGGTGGCCTTTGCACGAATCTATAAGGAAATTGATGCTTCTGCCTGGTAGATTTAGGAAAAACATGGAACACAATTTGCAAAACAAGGCTTCCTGGTCTTCAGTGAAGTCTGGGAGAAGGGAGGCATGAACCAGACCCCATCTTCCCTGTGAAACCAAAGATCCTGACCCCCAATCTTAGGGTGCTGGTTTGAATAAAAATGGCCCCCATAGGGAGTGGTGCTATTAGGAGTTGTGGCCTTGTTGAAACCAGCATGACTTTGTTGGAGGAATTCCATCACTAGGGGGCAGACTTTGAGGTCTAGGTAGTTCAAACCAGACCTAGAGGTTCACAGTCAACTTTCTGCTGCCTTCTAATCCAGTTGTAAAACTCTCAGCTACTGCTCCAGCACCATGTCAGCCAGCATGCTGCCATGCTTCCTGCCATGATGATAATGGACTAGACCTCTGAACCGTAAGCCAGACCCAATGAAAACAAATTTTTTATAAGAGTTGCCCTGGTCATGTTATATCTTCCCAGCAATAAAACCCTAACTAAGATAACTAGCCATAAAACAAGATTTTTACATAATCTGACTAATATTCCTAGCATGTAGATAAAAGAAGTTCCTGAAATAAAATATTTAGTCCACTTGCCTCTATAACAATAATGACATTGACTCATCTAAGGGATAATGTAGTAGGGATTGAATTGAATTGAATAAACTAAGAGAATGCCACATCCTGTAAATTAAGCAGTGAGCATACCATGAACTGAAGAATCTGGAGAGATTTCTGTCTAGAGGGCCCAGAGCCTGTGGTAGGGCCTCTGAAATGGCAGGATATGACTACAGATGACCAGGCAAGTGGGTTCAAGGAAGAAAACAAAAAACAAAAAATAATCTGTAGCTTTTGGAACCCTGTAGAAAATCCCACAAGACCAAAGAGATGGGCATGTGAGACATGAGCCACTATCACTAAAATCCAAGGACTGTAGTCATGTCAGTCACTCAGGGTTGGAGATTGGTATGGTAAGTTTATTCTTGAACTTGATATAATCTAGAATTGTAGGGGTTTGAGTAGATATGGCTCTCCATAGGCTAATAATGTGTTTGAATGCTTGGCTCATAGGAAGTAGCACTATTAGGAGATGTGACCTTGTTGGAGTGTGTGTGGCCTTGTTGGAGGTGGGGTTTTACTGTAAAGATGGGTTTTGAGGTTATACATGCTCAAGCTACACCCACTATGACACATAAGCTCCTTCTGCTGCCCGCACATCAAGATGTAGAACTCTCAGCTTCTTCTTCTCCAGCACCATATCTGCCTGGATGCTGCCATGCTTCCCACTATGATGATAAAGGACTAATCTGCTGAAACTGTAAGCCAGCCCCAATTAAATGTTTTCCTTTATAAGAGTTGCTTTAGTCATGGTGTCTCTTCACAGCAATAAAACCCCAACAGAAGAATCATCTGAGAAAAGAACTTCTTCAGCTGTGTATTCTAGGTTGGGGGCATTATAGTTAGACCCAGCCACTGTGGCTTCCTGGGTATGAGAGCAGAGAAAGTAAGAGGAGCATGAACATGCACTTGTTAATGCATTGCTCTCTGCAGGCATAAAAGATACTTTGTCCTATGAAAGGGAAAAGAATCCCTCAAGTCAACAGAGGTTTGAACATCTTACCAAGACTAACACAGACTGCCTGGAGTCAAAGTTATTTCTATCTAGAAAAGCTAATCTTTGACATTATTTGTTCTTTGTTACTATAGAGTAAGATCTATTTATCAAAACCAATGTACAAATACATGTGTGTTCAAGGGGCAGCAGAAGTGGACTATGACCAAACCGCTGCTGCATGTGGGAAGCCTGGCATAACACCAAAATTAAGGCTCAATGTTATATACTGCCTAAACATCTGGAAAAGTCAGAAATGGGGTGGGTACACGGATTAAGGAACTCCACTGAGGAGATTAAGGCAGTAGAGTCATGGTTTTGAAGACAGCTTGAAGCCTTGTAACAACAACAACAATGAAACACACACACACAGACACACACACACACACACAGACAAAAACCATAAATAGTTGAGAGAGCCTAGGATGGTCTATTAGTTTCCTGCCCCACTCTGTCCTCATGGGAGAGTTTTAGTGGGTTTTGTTTCTGCCATTCAGAAAGGTATTCAAATGAGTTCCTCACAACCTCCCTTGGTATGTTGCTGGGGTTTCCTATGACTACTGTTAACACAGGAACCAGGAAGAATCAGAATAACATGTGGAGAGGAACACATGCATTCCTGGTCCCAACTTCAAGGAGAATGGTGACAGTTTGAGAAATGAGAGGTGGTTCTATAGGAACACAGAAAAATCACAATTCAGGTATGGTGGCACATAGTAGGAAAGTCAAGACAGGAAGGTCAGGACCCTTGGCTACATAGTAAGTTTGTGGTTATTTTGGTCTACATGAGACCCTATCTCAAAAATATCAGGGAAAGAAGAGAGGAAGAGAAGGAAGAAGATATGGTGTAAAAGAGGGGAAGAAACACCTCTACGTAGTCCATGGGCTGTTGGAAATTTTCTACTTTCCTGTGATTGTCTAAGGGACAAATACAAGCGTGGCTTGAGGTCTGGGCCACCACTGGGTGAGTGAGTGGGACAAGGGAAGTAGCCAAGGTGACAGGGCCAACCATTCTGTGACCAGGGCCATCTCTGCCCTCAGGAGAAGTTGGTCCTTCTGCATCAGTCTTGTTGGTTTGCTGTATCACCTGACTGCTGGACCACTTTCCTTCCCTGGTCCTTCTCTTCCTCCACATGCAAAGGATGGAATTCCCCAGTTTTCCATCCTTATCTACAGTCTGTCCAGATGATCAGAGTCACTCTCCTGCTGCAGTTTCCACCTGTGTCCTCAGCTTCATGGTGTCTCATCTCTCCTCAGCTCCTTGTGTTTTAATGCCCAGCCATGTCTCTTCTAGGGCTCCCTGGATGCAGCTCAAACTCATCCTGCTAAACTCTGGGCCATGTTCCTACTGTACCCTGATCTTTTCTTTGTCTCTACCATTTATAACATGCTCCATACATGACAAACCTATCCTGCTTCAAACCTCTCACTTCCCAAATGCACCCAGCTCTTTGTCTTCTGAACACTAACTTTTAAGCTTATTTAAAATGTTTCTTTGTTCTAGCAAGATCCACAAAGTCCAAGGATACTGGCAAACAGAGAATGGACAGGACCTTAGGTGTTAGGATGGTTTGCCTATGCCCAAACACCAGCCAAGCGGACACAGAAAAAACAGTGATTTGCTCAGTGTGATGGTTTTGCTTCCGATCAGCAGTGAACCCCCATGGCTCTCTTCAGACTGGTCCCAGGGTTTCTGTGAAAACCCATTCAGTCTGTAGGCAACTTTCTGCAGGACAAGGAGAGGCCCAGACCTAAAACTTACACAGGAGGCCTGGCATTCTGAGTTCTACCTGAAAACTGGATACATGCTAGGATGTTTTCATTCCATACACTGCCCTTTGCAAATGCTGTCTCCTCCTGTATTTGCTCTTACCCTTCATCCAAAGCCAGCCAGGCCCACTGCCATGTCAGGTTTTGTACCAGGGACCCCAGTGATCTAAAACTCTATCTCCCACCTCTAGGGTAAATGAGGATATGAGAACCCATGCTGGCCATGTAGTAGGATGTTTCTGACCCAAACACCCAGTGTGGCTCCTCCTGCCTTGGTTGTGGGACAGGTCTGGTAATGATGGCACTTCACCCATACAGCATACCTAAATTGAGAGTTGAGTCTCTTTAAGGGAGAGGCAACCAAGTCACAGGCAAAGCACCAATGAGACGGGGCCTTTCAGGGATTGTAGCTAGGAGTCAGTACTTACACTAGGGTCAGCTGGGGAACGATGCAAGTTCTGTGTTCTCTGCTGAAAGAGAAGATTTGAGTGAGTATAAGATCTGATTATTCATTCAAACAGTCAAATGACAGTTGCTTAAATTTGTTTTATCATCACCAGCATTAATCTTACTTCTGAGATATATCTCACTTTAGCCCAGGCTAGCCTTGGACTCCCTATATAGCCAAGGCTGAACTTGAACTCCTGATCCTTCTGCTTCTGCATTCCATGTGCTAAGATTCCAGCCTTGCGTCATCTTGCCTATAAAATTTGCTTAATTATTTAGAGGCTCTTAGGTAGGAACAGCTCAAGTGTTGAGCTTGTTTAGTTCCCATCTAAACAAATTAGAGGATAAAGCAAACAAGATCAAAAGAGACACTGTAGTCACATAAAGCCTCTCCCTAATCTCTCACTAGGGATTTTCCATCCTGACCAGTCACACGTGTTTCTCAATCTTACGTTGACCCAAATCTGTAGAAGTTGTGGCCTCGTGCACCTTCAGGGGGTTCCCAGGAACTGTTAACAGAGTGTATTCACTCTTGAACTCATTGATTGAAAATACTGGTTTAATTCATTCTACCTAAAGTGTTTCTCTTAAAGTAGCTACTCCCCACATCTATTTTTATGGACTTGTGCATCTACTAGGAGAAAAAGAGGATCATCAAACTATTGTTTGAATTAAAGCAAGGTCCCCTTGCTGGCTTTAGTCCCCAAGGAGCCTTTGTGAAGCCATGCAAGGAAGCAGGGTCTGGTTTCTAAATGAATAATTCTACTTAGCCTCGAACATTCAAGGCTCTAGGCTATTTTCTTTCTCTTTGCCATCCCAGGATGTGTCCACCATGGCCAACAGCCCCCCTCGCTGCAGAGTAGCTGCCATGAGAATGAGGCTGAAGATGTGCCAATCATAGTCAAGGACCCATAAGGCTCAGAATCCTAGAGTCCAAGTAACCCCAGAGAGAAAAATCCATCACCTCTATAGCTCCTCCTGAAAATCAAATAAAACCAAGGCTCCCAGGTCCCTCCTCTGTATTCAAAACTCAAAGGGATGCCATGCTGGCTGCAATGTTAAGAGGCAACAGTAGAATTCACATTGCTTAGCTCATCTGCTGTAGTGACTTTTCATCCTTCCCTTCTGTGATACAGGGAGTCACAGCTCTTACTTAACTCTAGTCCTGAGCTGAGAGCTAGAGACAAGCATGACGTAAGATATACTCACCTGAGAGGTGGTCCTGCTACTGCCTACTGTGCTAGAATTCCCTACTTCACCCTATTGGTCATTGTTTAATGTAGATAGCAACTTTGACAAAATACTTGGGGTCAGTCAGGGCTACTGTTACAATCTTCTCTTCCAGTCATTGGGCATTCTGTGTATACTTTGTAATTAAGCATCACACAGAGGAGAAAATAAGGCTTTGCTTGGGAAAAGAGACTCTGGGTATCTCAATGCAGACGTGATGGTTGTAATGAGAATCCAAGACTTTCTGACACAAACCAGTCATCACCAGCAAGTTTAAACAGTCCTATCATAACTTGAGAAGCTGGCATGTGATGCTGACTGTGACACAGAAATTTCCAGAGTCCACACTTCTGAGCAGATGAAGCTGGGAGTCTTGTAAAAATGGAAATGGATCTTGGATTCTGTTTCTCTGGGAATTCTGTTCTTACAAACAGAAACACAAAATAAGAGTCAACTGCCTCTTGTTGCTATGAAATACTGCACCCAAGAATTAAGGATGGTTTCATCGGCTGAACAGTTCTAGCTTGTTTGAGAGACCCAGACTGTGATGCTCTTAGCATGCTGGGGAAGGTAGAGGTACAGGCCTTTAAAGTAATTGTTGGACAGGTTATATCGTAGCTTCCTTCTAGAAAATGCAGTGGGCAAAACATCCTGGGGATTCAGAATTCAAGCAAGCTAGACAATAATGCCAAGGACAAATTATACGATAGCCTGGAGTTCAGATTTTTAGTGAGCTTTGAAGCCAGAGTTCAGTGATATGTGGCCTGTTGAAGTCTATGCTAATAGCATACTAACTTCTCCAACTTAAAGCAGTCAACATTCAAGAAGGATGTAGCTCTACACACAATACAAGAGCATGGGGGAAGGAAGACACAGGCTGAAAACCAGAAAAGAAGGCAGTAGAGGAGGAAATGAGAGGTGACATTAAGGATAACAACCCAATTTAGGTGCCATCAGTAAGATACTGTGTGTAACACTCACATGGTGAGCACTCACCTCTTTTGTGATGTATCCGTGGAGGATTGGGTAGAAAATTTCTCTGCAAGATAAAAGGACCTGAGCATGTAGGTATCCGTATTTCAGTGGTATGAGTCTTGCATTTCCAACCTTCCAAAAGTTCTGCCTGGTTCAGACCCAGGTTGTCTGACTCCATTTCCCTTTTGTTACCTATGGACTCTAGCCTGTGACAGCTAGAAAGATCCACCTTACATCCATCTTTCTCTGCTGCATCTTCCTTAAGTCCTGAGAATGTTTTCCTACAATCACTGATTCAACCTTTAAATCTGTCTGACCCACTTCAGCTTGACTTTCCACCAAAACTAGCCAGTCAACAGCCAGTTGTTGCTTGCTTATAGAGTGTCACAGACTCTGATGAATTTAGAGCACACAAAGACAAAAACACTGGTTTAGGAAGGGGGATGAGGAAAAAGCTCTTGAAAGAAAAAGGATCTCTTTCCTTGTCTCCTCCTCCTCTTCCTCCTCCTCTTTCTTCTTCTTCCTTCTTCCTCCTTCTCTTCCTCCTCCTCCTTCTTCTCCTCTCCTGTCCTTCTTCTTCCTCCTTCTCCTCCTCCTCCTCCTCCTCCTTTTTTTCCTGCTCCTGTATCCTGGCCATTTTACTGTAGAGGTCTTGAACTCAGAGATTCACCTCCGTCTGCCTCAGAAATGTTTGGATTAAAGGCATGTGCTGTGGTTGCCAGCATACAGAACCTATCTCATACAGTTTAAGAAGGATCTCTGGGAGCTGAGGGACTAGGACAGTCAGGGAGGGAAGAGATATTTGAGCTAAGAATTCTAGAATAAATACTCAGGCTTGCTAAATAGACAGATGATGAAATCATGTCTGAGACCAGCTGTTTCAAATAGCATTGTAGATGTGTCCTGGCTAGTTTGGCTGTCAATTTGACATGCCTAAGAAGAGCAAACATCAATTGAAGAATTATGTATCTCAGATAAACTATAGGCAATTCCATGGGAGCATTTTCTTGATTATGGATTCATATAGGAAATCTAAGCCCCCTGTGGGTGGTACCATCCCTAGAAATGGTATACCGAAGTTGAATAATAATGGAAGTTGAATATGAGCCAAGGAGCAAGCCTTAAGCAATGGTTTCTGCTTCAGTTCATGCCTCCTTATTTCTGTCTTGAGTACCTGCCTTGGCTTCCCACTGTAATGGATTGTACGCTGCAAGCCAAATAATCCTTTCCTTCAACAGGTTGATTTTGGTCATGGTGTTCATCATAGCAGCACAGGAACAAAGTAAAACAAGAAGGCTGGGCTTAGCTTAGAGCTGAAGTCTTCTTTAGTTCACTTGAAGCCCTAGGTTCAACTTTGTACACCAAATAATGATGGCAATGATAATCATATATTTGAACTTCCATTTCTTTTTTCCTTTTTTTCTTTTGAAACAGGATCTTTCTGCCTAGCCCTGGTTGTCTTGAAACTTGCTATTTAGATCAGGCTAGCCTTGAAAACACAGAAATCTTCCTATCTCTGAATCCGAAGTTCTGAGATTAAAGCTTTTGCCAAGATGTTTTGTCTTCAACTGCCATTTCTAACTTCAAGGATATAACTGATTTCTTGTCTGAATTTTGGATTTGGGGTAATTACAGTGGCATTAATTAAATCCTGCACCAACAACCTCTGTTGCAGGATATTTGTTAACACTGTGAACCCTGGGATTGTGTTATTTACTGAAAAAAACTTGTTTCTAGTTCTAGTGTGGCTCAGCTCTTAGGACACACTTTAATCCCTCTGGCTAGAATACAGATATACCCTTAGTATGCACCTTTAATCCCAAACAGTGAAGGTGAAGTTAGATTGTAGAAGGAAGCAACAGTGTTTGAAAGTGATGTCTAATTGAGTGGCAGATAAAGTGACAAATCAGAAAAAGATGTGACAGAATAGGATCTGCCCAGCTCTCAGGAGAAGAGAGAGGGAAGGGGAGCTACTTAAGGGGCAGTGCAGTGAGAGGAAAACAAAAGAGAAGGAGGCAGTTCTACCAGGAGAGCTTTACAGACACCAGTTGAAGAGAGAACAAGCCAGTCACAGGTGAGGACAGAATGCGCCAGAGAATGAGAAGGAGCAAGATTAGAACAGATTGCCAAAGTTAGCATGAGGCCAAGCAGAACAATTCAGGAGAAACTGAGATAAGCCAGATTGAATCAGCCAGCTTGAACAGGACTTTGAGCCAGAACAGCTGAGTTGAACCAACCACAGTTCAGAAAGCAGTAGAAAGGATGAGCTTAATCAGCAGTAAGCCTCAGAGGCTGAACACATTCCAGGCCTAGACAAGATTGTACAGAGGCTAGAAGTTTCTAGGCCTAGGCTTAGGTTAGCATCAGAGGCAGTAAACCTCGGAGATGAAATTACTTCAAGCAAATAAAAGCTACATTTACAAACCTTAAAGGATGGGTTATGCCAAACACACAGCGCACTGCCTATATCTTCACAGGGGCCCTCGTTGGAACTCTGTTTGAATGTCCTTATTCTTTTTTTTTTAAGATTTATTAGTTATATTTATATGAGCACACTGTAGCTGTTTTCAGTGCTCTTAACCACTGAGCCATCTCTCCAGCCCTTGAATGTCCTCTTTGCCCTAGACTGTCTCCCACTTGTTTGACAGTCAACTCTTACTTGGGCTTCAGGCAGAAATTTCTCTGCAAACACCCCTATTCAAAATGACCATTCCCACCTCAGAGGTTCTGTATCTCTCATTTGTCAATACCACCAAGGGTGTACCTTCCATGAGGCTGTGAATGAGGGGTGTCTCTCTCCTGAAGTCTCAGAACTTCCCCATAACTCCCCCATAACTCAATGGCTATTTGATCTGAAGCACTGACCTTCCTCTCCTCATTTGCAATACCTGGATCAGGAGTTTCAGGGGCCAATTATGGCAGCCCAGGCTCAGTTTCCAGTTCTTTGACTTTCCATAGCCTCCCATCATTTCAAATTCCGAGGGTGTGAACCAGTTTCCATTCTGACACTGTATGGACTTCACAGATATCCCTGTAAGACCACAATAGGTTAGTTCTGAGCCTGCTTTGTACCTAGGGCTCAGATTCATGATCTCCCACCACACTGGATCTAGAGCCACCAAAGCTGTGCTGAAAGTCAATAGCCTCCTGCCTGCCTTCGGGAGTCCCAGCTCAACCCTGGGGTTCTCTAAAGAGCTTCATGAAACTTTGCATATTTCTTTCATGTTCATGTGTGAAAAAAAGATGATAATCACCACCTTTTAAAACTACTTCAAGGTCACCAAGAAACAGACAAGCCATCGAGCAACTCCACAGTGTGACTGGGGTCCACAGTGTGACTGGGGTCTAGCCTGATGCTGAGCTCTCAAGCTGGAGAACAACCAGAGTCTCAGGTGCCCCAGGCAAGTTGGAGGTAGAATCTGCAGCTATGACTAAGACTGCCACTGGTTTCTGCAACTCAGGATTAGGTGACATCGCTTTCTATCCAATTTAAAGGGAATACTGAACAGATGTTTGTCCATCCCTGCAGTCATAGGTAGACAGCATCAGACATAAATCTTATCCCGTGGAAATAGAGATTATGATTTTTTAAAAAGCTAATGACATGTTTGGCATCACCATTATTATGAAAATGAGAACAAAATTCCTACCACACCATTTTACACCCACCAGGATAACCATTAGAGAAGACGAAAGGAAACAGCAGCTTTTGACATAGGGAAGTGGGAGGCCCCCTGCATTGCTGGTGGGAAAACAAACCGTGTAGCCACCACCAAAAACATTTTGGTGATTCCTTACTGAGTTCAACATATAATCTTTCACCACATGACCCAGAAACTTCCCTTCAGTGTGTCTCAAACTGAGTATGTATATTCCTACACATGTTGTCCTCCTCGAATTCTCCAAACATTATTTATTACATCCCAAAACAGAAATAATCCAAACTGAGGAAGGAATGATGAAAATGTAATATGTACATACAGTGGAATATCACGTTATTCCTAAATGAAAACTATATCTTGCATAAACTACACAGGTGTGATTTGAAATCAACATGGTAAATGAAAGCAGGCAGTCACAAGTGGTGTATATTATAGGATGTTGTTTGTATGAAATGGGTACAGTGGGCAGATTTATAGAACAGAAATTAGGTGGGCAATTGATTAGTAGAGTGACAAAGGGAGGAAAATATATTCTCATGGTAATTGTTTCAGATGTTCCAAAAAAGAAAATCCCATTTATCTACAGACTCTAATTGCTGAATCATACAGTGTATGAATTATAACTCACTAAAACTCTTAAAAATAGAGACAATGTAATCTTTTCTGTTAACTGTCATCCACAGCCTCCTATTAAGAGACCTCTGAGATGAAGACCATCATACTGAGGCTTTATTTCTTGCACACTTTTATGGCATATTATTGAAGAATATGCTATACCAATGATATACATTAATCCCCATGGATCAGGCTTTAAATTATTGTCCTCTATTTCAAAATGAAAAAATCCAGGCTCAGAAAGCCCCCCTCTCTATAGAATGAGAACATCTTGTTTGGCCAATCTGAGGCTGGAAATTGGGTTCTCTGATTCTCAGTCCTGTGATGGCCTTCCCATGACTGCCATGCCCTGGTTCTAATGACACAGGGATGTGAAGACAGATGTTTATATCCTCTTCCCATTTGTGTCTGACCAGAATAAAACTACACAAGAGTTTCCATCTATGGACGGAAGTTCATGGACTTCTTTCTGGTTCTCTGGGCATCTCGTGTCTATATTCACGTTGTTGTGAGCATCTATTATGTATTGTTTCTTCAAGTGTGAAAATAGCACATCAGGATCCCTTCCTGTGTCAAGCCGTGCTTACCCCACAGTTCCTTAAGTAATAGTTCCATTATTACATGTGATTTCAAAATTTAGCATTTGCAAAACAAAAACCATGAAGCCCACCTTGTTTGAATTTATCCTTGTGTAACACTCCCTTCAAGTTACCACATGTCACGGGAAGCAACTCAGCACTAAAATTGGAATTTTCTTTTCTGCGTCTTCTTAGACCTGGAAAGAGGATTTCTTCTTGTGTGTCACTTTTCAATAGCTCAATTCCTCCTTCTCCCTCTTGGGGCCATTCCTTTAACACTTGGGACATTTTGACCCTTACATCTCCAGCTTCTAAATCTTTCTTGCAAGTGGCATATTAGATACATAGTGACAAAATACCCCTAATTTATAAAATGATAATAATAATAAGGCTTTAGCAGAGAAATCTGGATTCAATAAAACTGTCCTGACTCCCACTCACTCTGGTTAGCCCCACTGATTGCTTCATGAAACATACAGCTGTTGCTGGGTTATGGCAGGAGCTGTCCAGATGTGCTATTTACTAAAGATGGTAGCCAGATATGGTCCTCTTATCTCCCCATTTTAGTACTAACTTGGTGAGCAGGGAGAGGAGATGATAGGCAGAGCTGGGTGGATCAATTCGAATTTATATGTATGTCTGCCCTGCTTTATTTCTCCCTGACAAGAGTGATTTGTGCTAATAGAAAAGCCCAGATAGCTCTAGAACAATCTGAAAACAATACAGGAGGTGGAGAGATGCAACTCCACAGAAGTAGAGATGAAAATACCTCAAGGAAGAGAAGATAAGTTTGCTCTCCCTGCCATCAGTGCAGAGACTTTGATGGAGTGGGACTGGGAGGGAGCCTGCAGTGAACTGTCCATGGTGCTGAGACTAAGTTTGTGATCAAGCCTGCAATGGACTGAAGGGGTTGATGTACATGACCCTCTTAACGTTAGAAATGAGTCTGAGGTGAGAGACAAAGGACTTGTCCAAGTCCATTTTGGTCAAAAGAAGAGAAAACTTGGACTCAGGTCTTTGTCCAACACTCTGGGTCACCTTCTTGTACAATCACTGCTGGGTGACACCCTGTGTGTGGCAGAGATTGTATCCACTCTGGAGAGTCTGCAGGTCAAGGCAGCCAGTCTTGTAGTGGCCCAGGGCTCTGGACCTTGTTTCAGCTGCAGCATCAAAATTCTTGTTACTCTCTCAGACACAGTGAGTAGATAGGAAGCATCTTGGTAGGTAATTCAGCTGTCATAGAAATTAAAACTGTTGCTTCCTCTCTGTGGATGGCGGGACCACCAGGCAACATAAGGTCGTCCACTCAAAGTGGCTTTCAAAGGAACTCTCCTCCTCCTGGTTCGAGATGCCACTGAGACTCTATAAAGCTGAGTCATGCTTGGGACTAGCCCATTCCTCCTCCTCCTTAAGTCCCATGTTCATAGCCTACTGGGAAGATTTCTACCTGATTCATCCCGGCAACTATCCCTCCTCTATTCCAGCCTGGCTTGGTGTCAAAGTTTTGGCAGCAGGATCAGCCAGCACAGCAAATTGAGATATCTTGCCTCCCTACTGCTGTGTGGTGTTTTTCATTGTGGGACTATAAGGTCTGCTGGATTACCTTTTATTGAACATGTTTAAGGCTTGTATTTTGAAGAGATAAAGAAAACACTGATGTCTATTTTAGCCAACAGAGAAGTTGGTATAGGGAGATTGGGATTTAGGTCTAGATACATGTTAGATCCTACAACATTTTATTTCCAAACAGAATACCTGAGCAAGGCAACACCAAGTTCTTGTTGCATCCAGAGTCATTTTTGCCCATGTACTAAATTGAAATCCATCACTAACCCCATAAATGCAATTGTGGTCAGAACACAGTTTAATGTTATTTAAAAACAGTTGTTATGGTCAGTCTTAAACTTTAGAATAACAGATTTATCAATTCTCTGCTGTTTTTTCAAAAACTTTATAGAAGACTCAATAGTTGTGATCAATTTAGTAAATGGCAAATAAAGTAACCTGCTAGTCTGCTCATGTCACTAATGACATAGGAGTTTCTGTAGGGGGAAAAAATGAAAAGTCATTTTTTCCAGTTGAGTTGGTTGAGGTAGTCCCCTGGGATACTAAACATCCTAAGGCAAAGGGCCAAACCACAGTGTGACCACAGAACACATCAGTGGGATCATATCATGCCAGCGGGGCTTACACCAGACCCCCAAAGGAAAGCAAAATTTCTTTAATGAAGTGAACCTGATGTCTGGCCCCTCATCTTTCCCTACTGTGGAAGTGACGGCAGCATATCATGGAAGAGAGAGCATCCTATACTTCCAACATCTTCCACCAGACAAAACACCTGGTCAAGCACCCAGTCACCTCTGTTCTCTTCAATCTCCCCAACCCAATGGCTGCACACCAGCTGCTAGGGAATAGAGGCAGAGCTCCAAGAGAGCTAAAAACGGGGTGGTGCCAGCCCTACTTGCATGTTCTAGTCTGGGGTTTGCCCAGGCTAACAGAGAGGAAGTGCTTTAAATTGGAGAAAGCATGAAGGTTCATTCCTTTGCTCTTTGTTCTCTCAGACATGGTCTGCCTGTCTCAAAAATTGGGTACCAGGTCAGAAAGGGCTCTCAGCTTCTCCTGTGGAAAACTGCTGCTGCAAAATGGACCCGGAAAGCTACAGGGCCTATCCAAGATGAGAAAGAACTCATCAAAAGAGGGGAAGGAAAGGACTGAGAGTAAATCTTCTTTCCTCTTCCAGATCTGGCCATTTTAATAACCAATATATAAGAGAAAAGTATTTCCATAAAAATACGGTTCAACTAAGAAGAAGATATTAGGAGAGACACATTGGTGGTATAAATACAATTTATGCTCTTGCTCCTAACAGCTTTACTCTCAAATTGATAAGTAAGCTTGAGTAGTGTTTTTGGTTTTGCTTTCTTTTGTGTTTAATCTTCAGATAACCCCAACCTTACCAGACAAAGGTGAAGGGAAAGACCCACAGAAGCTGTCTTACCCCTGATCTTAGCAGTGTGTCCTGGGTTCTTTTTCATTTTCTTTCTCTTGAAAGCTGCCTGGACAACAGCTATTCTGCCACCTAAGAGGGACACAGGCAAACTCGGAGTTGAGCCAAACCACAGGGGAAATGGAAGGAGAGAGGGAGGCATCTTGCTACTTCAGGGTGCTTTCTCCGCACACTGTGGATAAGAGCTCACAACAAGGAGCTGTGGTCTTCCAGGCAGAAGTCAGGGTTAAAGCACATGCAGGATTCAGTTGTATTAATATGTTGGAAAGAAATCTATTTGCCTACACATGAAGATAATTAATGGAAGGGTTTTCAAAAACCTCAGCCCAAATAGTGTGGTTTTCATTATACGCATTCAAAAAGATGGATGCAGCCCCCTTTTCTCCTTTTCAAACAAAAATGTACACATTCGTCAACAGCACAGCCAGGACATTGTCAAGAGCATAAGACTCTTAGTTGGTGAAATTAATATCAAGTTGGATTCCAATGCCAACTTCATAGACCTGATGCAAAATTGATAATCATTTGAAAAACAGCAATTATCTTTTGTTTAGGAGAAAGGAATCCTTTAGACCATCACTAAAATCAGACAGCAGGGATGTTTGTAAATATATACACAATATAGGTATAAGATTATAGGAAACCACCATGTAGATATATTTGTGGTTAAATTGTTCAAAACATTCTAAGGTCAATTGTGTGCTCTCTCTTTCTCTTTCTCTCTCTCTCTCTCTCTCTCTCTCTCTCTCTCTCTCTCTCTCTCTCTCTCTGTGCGTGTGTGTGTGTGTGTGTGTGTGTGTGTGTGTGTTTGTATGTATCCCTAAAGAATACCTTTCATGACAAAGGCTGATCATATTCAATATTTTAAAAAACAAATAAAAATATAGACATCACATCTATTCCAATAACCAATGTATGTATCTTTGCATATGTGTGCATGTTTGTACATGAATGTGTTCCTATGTATGTGCATGTGTGTGTGCCTGAACATGCATGGAGGCCAGAGATCAAAGTTTGGTGTCTTCCTCAATAGCTCTCCACCTTGCTGTTGCCACAGGTCTGACAGTCAATTTGGGACTCACTGATCTGACTAGACTTACCAATCAAGCACTGTGAGGGGTCTACCTGGATGTGCCTCCCCAGTGAGGGGTTACAGATATGTACATTATGCCCACACTCTAATGTGGGTATTAGGGATCCAAACTCTGGGCCTCGTGCTTACACCCACAGAGCCATCCCATCAGTCCTTCAATGAGCACATTTACAATCATGGACTGTCAGTTATTTTTCTGTCGAGTATATCTTTCTCTCTCTAGACAGATAAATAATTAAAAGACCTGAATTTAGGCAAAAATTAATGCTTTGGCAGGTTTCTCTCTGTGTGTCTCCCTGTCTCTGTCTCTCTGTTTCTCTCTGTCTCTGTCTCTGTCTCTGTCTCTCTCTGTCTGTCTCTCTCTCTCTCTCTCTCTCTCTCTCTCTCTCTCTCACACACACACACACACACACACACACACACACACACATTTTTACATATGAACATGCAGCCTGGTTGCTTCATTCATCCTTCTTCTAGACATTTTTCTAAATCAATAAAAAATTTTATTCTGAGGATGATAGCACTTCCCTTTCAACTTTGGACCACCACATGAACCAGAAACAAACTGTTGGTAAAAGACTTTGTTACAGCATCTTAATCCATATCTTAATGTAGCTATAAAATGTTTGTGGGAGGGTGGAGATTGCACAGAGCAATAAATAGGTAAGCATGAGGCTATGAGTTCAGATACCAGCTTCTACGTAAAAAGTACGTAGGTATGTACCTATAGGACTAATGTTAAGGGTCTAGAGACAGGCCCATGGGGGCTTGCTGACTGACAATTATCAAGGGAATATGGTAGAGAATGAGAGAGCAGGATATTTGACATCCTCCTCAGGTCCACACATGTGGGGGCAAGAATGTGCACCCATATGTACCTGTGTGAATACAACACACACACACATACACACACAAAATCATGGCTCAGCAACTCACGAGCCCCCAAGTGTGCAATGGACAACACCTTAATAAACACAAGAGCTGTACCAGTCCCTCGGTTTGCTTACATTTTCTCTGTACACTCATTGGCTTTCTCCATTTCGGTTTTGACCAGTTGTGGCCTTTCTTTTTTCCTTCAAAACAAAACAAAAGAACAGAATCAATATTCAGAGATATAACGTAATTCTCTGGGCCTTAAATAAAAGCAGCATTCAGATACAGTTTTCAAACTTCAGATCTTAGAAATGGGCACAATTCTTAACAGTTTAGTCATATGCAATTTGATGCCAGAGTTGAATTTCAGTTCTTCATGTGTCTTGGGCTGTGGCCATGGAGAGCACCTCCCTTTGAACACCTGTGAAAGGTAATTCCTACTAATGGAATGATAAATGTTGGGGCATGTATCTACCGTGCAAATCCAACCCAGAGAATGCTACACTGGAAGTCAAGGAATGCTCTCAACTTCCATGTGGAGAGTTTTCTTAGTCTCTATTCTCTTCAAGTTGTAGCATGAACCCTCTCACATGTTTCATATACCACCAGAAGGGCCAGGGTTGGGGTGGAGGGACTTTAAGGAAGCCTAGTAGAATCTTTTGTTGGGTTTTCTCTTTAATTATCCAAACTCATGGGCCCACAGCTCTGGAGAAGTAGAAGGTCTGTCTAGTGGTGCAGTGATGGATTGTTACTATTTGTTTATCTGTGTGTGCTGAAATATAGGATGTATGTATGTTCATGTTCATGTGTGTGTATGAATGCAGGCAAGTCTGTTCCAGTGCACACGTGCAAAGGTCAGAAGACAATGACACATGTCTATCCTTGCCTAGCACTTTGTTTGGGACAGGGTCCCTCTGGATGTTCACTGATTGTTAGTGGCTGGGAACAATAGCTTTATTGGTGGAAGTGAAGGTCTGATGCACAGAGGGAGGCTTTGTGAATTTTCCCAAATAAGACATCCATCTTGAGTAGAGTCAACAACAGACCCGAAACTGACAACAGGGGAAGCACCAAAACTGTTGTGGTCTTCCAAAGAGAACAGCATACTAAAGGACATTCCAACCCCATGATACTCCTGGGGTCCAGGGTACTTCAAGCTAGAAGCAGTTTCTGAAAAATTCCATCAAGACTCACCTGGGCATGGTTCGTGAGCTCAGTTAAGCTGGCGCCCACTGCTCAAGCCAGTTACATGAAACTGAAAGCAGATATGGCCATTGCTCAAGCTGGCAACTCAACCAACTGGGTTGAATACTTGCTCAGTCCTGTGAGAAGTCAAGACTAGCATGTTATACTACCCTTCCCAGGGGCTATGGAAATATGCTGTGACTGAGTAGTGCCTGTCTCTACTAATGGTTGCTGGCACTGGGACTCTCCTACAGAGGCTACTGCGCATGATAGCCTGATACCTCATGCTGGGCAATGGCCTACCTTCTCTCAGGGACTGAGACCTACTACAAAGCAGTTTTCCCTGGCATCTGGCTTAGAACTTTGAAACCATCTTGAGGGTTTAGTTGATGCCTTAAGTCTGCTGAGCCACATTTGGGTTACAGATCAGCTAAGACTGGCAGCACCATTGTAATGCTAGGAACATCACTGTCACACACTTGGCTGTTGGGACCATTTGCAGTATGATAATAACACCCTATTTTTTTTTAAATGGAAAGCACATATCAGTGCTAATCCTTTGACCTTCATGTCTTGTGCACACACACACACACCTGGATAGGGCAGTTTACTCACTGCAGAGAACAGTCCCCAGAAAGGAACTCTAGACCTTCCTGGATAATGGTCAGGATTGAAGTAGGGAGGGAGCTACAGGTGACACATAGACCTACTCTGAAACTCAGGCTTCTATTCTGGTATCCAGGGCTTCCAGTCTAATTCTGGTTCCTTCTATGGAAATTCTTTGCCTTACTTTCAGGCCCTGATGGCCTGGAACTGGGTGAGAAAAGGAATGGTCTGAATGAAAGATATGTGAAGTGGAAATTTGTGATTTCTTTGGAGACTCAGTTGTGTGATGTCATGTTTTTCTGGAAGCTCTCTTCTGAGAGGATGTTTTGTTGAAGCAGACATGTGAGAGGATGCTTTGCAGAGAATAGACATATGGTGTTTTTCTGGACGCTGTCTTGAGAAGAAGGGGCATGTGATGTTTTACTGGAGCAGATCCTTGAGAGGTCACATGATATTTGGAAAGTATATAAGTATAACCCAACAGACAGTGGATAACGCTCTTGCATTGGTTAGCCTTGCTTTCCTTGTCGATCTTCACTTGTCACAAAGTGATTTCATAGAGAAAAATGCACCAAAGAACTTCTCATGATATTCTGGTGGTTTCTGACGCCTTCTGCAGCCTCCTGCAGATTGACCAGCAGAGACTCGTGGTTTCTTCTGGATCGAGCCTTTGCTGCCGATCCATGTTTGATGTTCTGCTAGTGGACTGGACTGCTGACAACAAAGACTGCAGTCTCCCCAAAGAACTACTTCTAAACAAGTCCAGGTCCCCCTGCTCCTATTAACTTCTCTTCCTCCCCTACCTTTGTTCAGTGGGCTGTAAGAAATGTTGGAGTGTTTAAGAACCCTTATGAACATAGGTTTTGAAAAATATAAGCCCACAGGTGAGGGTGCAGCCTCTGGAATGACATGGCATGATATCAGAGCAGAACCTCAGGCACCTGAGGGTATACCTCTCACTTAGGAGGTATGGGTTGCCCCAGAGTAGCTTTGATGACACCCACCTTTATTGCCAGACCCTCACTCTGGTGGGCTCTGCCCCACTGAGACGGCTAAGCTGATGCCACTCTGTTAAAACCATGGTCAGAGAATGGATAGAATGCAGGACCCACAGCTAGCAAACGGAGCAGGAAAAGGTCCATTTGCCAGCATTGCCTTGTAAAACAGGGACATTCCTGTTTACTCCTCTTTAGTCCCCACATAGGCCTGTGTGTGCAGCATCTTCCTGGCTTGGTCCTCATCATAGTCTTTGTGGATCTTGGCAGAGGAACAAGAAAAAATCTACCCTATGTACCAGCATGTCACCCCTAGATGTTTCTGTAAGAATTTGAAAGCACAGAGCCACAGAGAGATGTCTCCATGGGCACTCCTAACACCTTTGTCATGTCCCAAAGTGGGAATGTTGAGGATCTAGCATTTGGAGAGCATACAAAAAAATTGGGGTACTCAGACAAAGTAGACTACATAGCAATAAAAAGGAGCCAACTGCCGCTGCATTCTTCAACAAAAGTTCACAGCAGAATCATTCTTTGGAGAAAGCAACCTTTACACTAAAGAACATGCTGGGAAATCTTACTCATAAAGCACTTAAAAACAACCTAAACTAAGTATCCTTGGACAATAAGTGTCTGCCTTGATGAATAAGGGGCAACGAAAGGCACAGAAAATCTTGTCAGCTTCAAGGTCATGTTCTGTGTCTCCACAAGATTTTATTGTGAAGACATACAATTAGCAGGATCCTTCAAAGGCTGTGCTTAGGATTTGTGCTTTCCACTATACATTTAATGTAAAATAAGAATTGCAAAGACACTGAAACCTCCTTTATGGTCATATGTTCAAATAGAAGGGTGTAGACTGAAGAAACATAGGTTTTCTCCAGAATGCTCTTCACTTCCTGCTGAGTCCTCACTGAGTCTTTCAAATCCCGTCACAGCACACCATGCCTTTTCCACATTAGTATTTGAAATTCCTCCTCAAAGGTCCCAAAGGCTGGATGAAACATGCCTCTAATCCCACTATTCAGGAAACAAGAGGCAAGCAGATCTCTGTGGGTTCCAGGCTACCATGGTCTACAAAGCAGACTCCAGACCTGCCAGGACTACACAGTGAGAGATAGTCTCAGAAATAAAATGAAATATAATATAATAAAATACAGCAATGACAAACAAATCTTCAGTCTCTCCTCATTGGGTAATTTCAAAGCTACTTCTGAATGTTTAAGAACATGCTGAAACTGCATGCTACTTTCAGCAAACTCATCCATTGCTTACCAGTGGGGTATGTTCTGAGAAATGTGTCAGTAGGTGATTTTGAAACCCTATAGAGAAATACCATCTTATGAGGACACACTCAGATATGTGGGATGTCATTGTCATGGCCACGGTTATGCAGTTCCTGACTATTCCAAAATATGCACCAGTCTTTATTGTTCTCAGGGCAAGTTACCCAAAGTTCAGTAGCTTAAAACAGCACAAGTTTATGTAAGCATTATGTCAGTTAGAAGTCTGATGTGGCTGAAGTCCAGCTGTCCACCACCCTTCACCTGTTCCTGGGGTCTCTAGGAGACAACCTATTTCCTTACCTGACCCATAAAATCAGATTAGTCACCCCTACACCAATGGTCAAAAACAATCATACTTCCCGCCAAGGTTTCTAGCTTAATCACTCATGTAGAGAGTGTCCTTGTCATTAAAATAACAGGTTCAAGGTCACCAAAGTCTACTCTATTATCATACACAATAACAATAGTAATTCTGGGATTAGTTATTAGGAATATCAAAAGCATGTAAACAGCCACTGTTTCCTTACTACTCTGCTTTCTGGGTTTTCTTGCAGGAATGTTCTTCCTGGTGCCCACACCTTCTAGAAGACAGAAAGTGGCAATGGGGAAAGAAATAACAAATAGAAGTTACAACCCTTAGGACCATTCACACTGCAGAGGCCTTGCCTACAGCAAAGCTTGGATTGCCATTTCTTTCCTCCCTCTTAGTAGAATCTAAACCCAGTGAACTGACAACTGGGAATCCAGGGAGGGCCTTAGACATTGTTGCCCCACCACCACCACTACTACCTCCCTATGAGACATTTTATATGTTAACACATTTTTGTACAAATAAAATGAGAATTTGGTAGGAAGTGTTGTAGGCAAGCCCTAACTGGTTCTCTGACATGCTTGAGGGCTTTGGTTGGGAATGCACCCCAGATTGGCCTGAACTCTCTCCTCCTCCAAAGCAGAGGTTCACACAGTAGGGATGGCCTTATCATAGCATGGCAGCTAAAAAATATCTAGCTGCAAAAGGTGACTCAGCAGTCCTGGGTGGCAGGGAAGAATGGGTGTGACTCAGTACCTAGAGCAGCAGACAAGATAAGTGATGGCTTGAAGAGTTTAATTTTTCAGGTGACCTTATCTAAGACACCTAACACTGTAGATATGGAACCAGAAGATGCTACCTCCTGTAGCCAGGTAGAAACTCCACTGGGAAGATAAGGATACTAACTCACCTACAAAACTTTCTACCCCAAATATGTTCTGGTTAAAAGAAATGTAGGGATAAAGATGGGGCAGAAACTGCTGGAATGGCCAACCTGTAACTAGCCCAACTTGAGATTCATCCCATGAGCAAGAACCAATCCCTGATACTATTAATGATACTCTGTTATGCTCACACACAGGACCCTAGTATAACTGTCCTCTGAGCTCTAACCAGCAGCTGACTGAAACAGATGCAGATATCTACAGCTAAACATTGGACATAGCTCAGGGATCCTTATGGAAGTGTTTGGGGAAGGATTGGAGGCCCTGAAGGGGGTAGAAACTCCACAGGAAGACCAACAGTAAACCAGAGCCCTGGGAGCTCTCAGAGACTGAGCTACCAACCAAAGAGCCTATAGGAGCTGGACCAGGGCTCCCAGGACAAATGTACCAGAGGACTGCCTTGTCTGGCCTCAGGGGGAGAAGATGTGCCTAATCCTGTAGAGACTTGATACACTACAGTGGGAGGGATACTCATAAGGGGGAGATCTTCACTCTCTCAGAGGCGAAGGAGAAGGGGATGAAGGAAGGACTCTAAGGGGGTAGGGGACTGGGACTGGGAGTGCAGTATTTGGGGTGTGAATGAATGCATTAATGAATGAATTAAAAAAGAGTACATTTCTTCTACTTCATCTACATGTGACCAACTGACTCCATCTCCTCCCACATGGCTCTGTAAAAGTTTCTTGCTTCTCTCCAGCTCCCAACAAGAAAATGCAGAGGACTGGATTCTTGGATGGACTGGACTAGACCGGACTAGAAGCTATGGGTTCTCACTGAGCCATCCCTAACCCAGGACCGCTGGGCAGACTTATCTACTCCTTACCTCCTTGGCTGCTTCCCATCCTTGCTTCCAGGTCTTCTGGCACATATGTTGGGGAACACATGACACAGGAACACTTCTTTTCACGTGTGGGTTGCTGTGCTCCTGGGCCAAAATTGTGGGTGTACATAGGTTTGTTATCTAATTTTGTAATACTGGGGACCAAGCTCAGGGTCTCATTTGTGCAAGGCAAGCAGTCTACCAGTGAGCTACACTTTCAGTTTTGTTTTGTTTAATGTTTCAGTTTTAGACAGGATATCACCTAATTTTCCAGGTTGACCTTGAATTTACTCAAGCCCAAGGTAGCCTTGAACGTTGATCTTCTACTGCCCCTCCCCCCAGCGGTGACACATGACCTTCCTGTAAATGCATAGATCCCACCCCTTCTCTTGTTCCTCCAAAATATTTTTACATTTCCCTTCTTTCAGTTCCTGTTTTTAATTTTTCCTCTCCTGTCTTGCCCCCTTTGTCAGAACTATATATGTTCGATTATTTTAGGGCACAAGTCACCTTGTCTCTCATAGAACAGCAGGTCAGAAGCAAGCCTTTCCAACCCCTCTCTTGGTACCATCGTAATCTAACACCCTGTATACTTGTCCTAACTAAGAAAATGGCTGTGCATGGATCCTGAGACAGAGACAGAGGAGAGCCCCCACTGCTGACTGCACAGATAGTCTGAACTAAAGAGGAGCTGCTTTTTGGAAAAATAAAAACAACAACAGTAAAGATTAAGAAGTGAACAGAAGGCCGGGCAT
The DNA here is from genome assembly GCF_000001635.26 of Mus musculus. Classification (NCBI taxonomy): domain Eukaryota; kingdom Metazoa; phylum Chordata; class Mammalia; order Rodentia; family Muridae; genus Mus; species Mus musculus. The sequence continues at coordinate 124,822 of NT_162750.1, read as the reverse complement.
GGTGGCGCACGCCTTTAATCACAGCACTCGGGAGGCAGAGGCAGGCAGATTTCTGAGTTTGAGGCCAGCCTGGTCTACAAAGTGAGTTTCAGGATAGCCAGGGCTACACAGAGAAACCCTGTCTCGGAAAAACAAAAACAAAAACAAAAAAAAAAAAAAAAAAAAAAAAAAAAAGATGTGAACAGAATGACTGCTCCAGCAATCACACCCGAGATCAAATGGAGCCATTTTCTTTCCACATCTACATTACTTCTCATTTCCCACTTTTAATTTACTACAGGTAGTCATAAAGAAAGATTTAACGTTCTTATCTTCCACGAGGAAGATTAAAACTCTGCTTTGAAAACAGTCAAAGGTAACCTTTGCTGATGTTACCAATTCCCAACCCTTCCCATTTAACCATCGACTACCTGCTTGCTAACCATGCATCTGAAATCTACCCAATCAGAAGCGGTGGTACAAATTTTAAATCCAGCCAATCAGCAGTAGTCACCTTCCAACTGCTTGGATGATTGGTTCAGGGTAGCCTGTGCATAACCACTTCTGCTTTGCAAAGTCTACAGACCCTGAACTACCTGCTTCTCAAAGTTCTAGGCACAACCAACTGTGGCCTTTTCTGTAGAAGCCATATGCTTTGAGTGCAGTGTCTCCTCCCACCCCTACCAGGACCTTCACTCAACAAGCTTTCAGCTTCAGGTATGGGAGTGATAGTCTCCAGCTTTCATATATGCTGTTATCCATAAGATCATCTGAAGGCTTGCTGGGAGTGTCCTACAGATGCAAATTCCAGACTGCTTGTGCACAATTCAGATAGTGTTCCTGAACCACCACACCAAGTGACTCAGTCTCAACTGGAACTTGTTTCATTGTGCTTTTATTTCTGAGTCAGGTTAGTTAAAGATGCATGTAGAAATCAACATAGAGAAATTTCTATCTTAATTTGTAGGTACAGTATGTAGCAAATATTCTATCTCTATGTTTATTCTTGCTACATTCAGTCTCGGGAACTTTTAAAAAGTGTTTTTCCTTGTGTCTGCCCCTGATTCGCCCATCTTTCTGAATAGCAGAAAATAACGGAACAAAACAGACAGATGGACGTGAAGGTCTGACAAGTTCCCAAGCCAAACCAGGCTCACAAATTAATGAATGTGGACCCACCCACCAGACAGAAGCCAAAGTACAAAGAACCTTGGTCCTACTCTACCATGGAACGTTCACAAAGGCACATGATGGCTTGCCAGTCTGAGAATAAGTCATTTTTCTCACTGTGGATGTAAGCTTGAGTCAACTACTATCAGGTCATTGATGTCCCCCTTTTAGCCCGTGCTTCTCTTGAGAGCCTGGTAGTCCACCCATGGCAACACACTGTTCACACTGAGAACCACACATCCTTCTTCCATTCATCACGGGGTTGCTGTTTCAAAGCCAGTCTCCCACGGCAGAACCCGGGCTCCTCCTTGTGTTCTCACAACCACTATGCGTTTTGTACTTAATAATCAGCAGGACTTAACTAATGGTTCCACTTCACAATGGAATGCCGGGAGGGGGGGCGGCGCAGGACGGGGGCTTTACATGTTTGTCAAGTAGCTCTATATAACAAGGGAGGAGGTTCTCTAGTGGCTCCACGTCCCCACCAGTACTTGTCATTCTAGACTATTCTCTGGGGAATGTTGCTTTCTTTGACAAAGCCCCTCAACTGTGAAGTTGAGATCTTTTTGAAAATGGAACTTCCAGATTATGTGGTTACAGATGTATTTCAGAGGTCCTGAAAGATTCATCTGTGCTTGTCTCTATAATCAACCATTCTAAGCCACCAGGACCTGACTAGATGTGATAAAAGCCCTTGTCCCTTCCCTGGAATGCCTCGCCTAATCACAGTAGCTTCTCCCATCTCTCCTAAGCTCATTATCTTAGTACTTTCATGTTCTACTTTTGCTTGATGAGCAATGTAATGTTATATGCTTGAGAAGATCAGTGCCTCATCTAGACGTTTATTTTCTATGGGGTGTCAAGCTCTAGAGCACCACTGGGTATGTCAACCCCATCCAGGGTGGGCTCCACACTCAGGAGTAGTTGATCACACAAACTTTGTGGTTTTGGGGGGTGGAGGCTTCTCTTGTTTGAGTATTTTTTTTGTTCTTTCGCTTTGTTTTGATTTTTTAAGAGAGAGCAAGAGACACACAAATACAGGCAAGAGACAGAATTTGGAGAGGATAGGGGATGAGTTGGTGATGGGAAAAGAATACTATCAAAACCAATTGTATAGCATTATATTACACCAGTAATTTATTAAAATACTATAACTTCCCTTTTCTCTCCCTATCCACAGACACAATTCTCTCAAACCATTGTTCTATAACCCTTAGTTAGTGAAGTAGGATTAGGAGTTTAGATTCAGTGTCCTCTAACAGAAAAGACATTTTCAATACAGACACTACTTAATTGTCTCTCTTGTAAGCTTCAAACGATGGACTTCCCAAAAGAGAAACCAAAAATGGAAAGTTCCTGTACTGGATCTGGGGAGATGGCTTAGTGTAGAGCTTCCATTGATCTTCCAGAGGACCTTAGTTTGGTTCCCAGCACCAGTATCAGATGGATCACAACCACCTGCAACTCTACTCTGGTTACAACATCCTCTCCTGGCCTCTAGGATTTCCTCATATGCACATGCACAAACCACACTTAGACACGCATACATACACAGAATTAAAACAGAATTAAATCTTTAAAAGTTCCTATACTCCTAAGGAAATACATTAATCTATGATTCTTTAAAGAAGCAGCAACCAGAATAATCCTAATTAATCATTAAGTTTAATGATTAATCATCCAGCAATGAACTTCTACAAGCCAACTGATGATTTATATAGTCATACTTCTGGACAGCCACCAATCAGGAACAGCCACATTCTACTTGCCTACTAGAAATCAACCAGCAGCCCCCCCACACACAAACATAGCCACTTATGAAGATCCACCAATTGGCTCAGTTCAATTCTTGCACATTTCCTCTACAATTCTGAGAGAATTGGACTCACAAGCATAGTTCTTCATTAGTTTAAAATAACTTGGTTAGTACCAGTTAAAGATGGTACTTGGGAAGGTCTTTGCACATCTCGCTAGCATTAGATTTTCTCTCCCAGGAATCTGCTGTCTTCTTCATCATCCACCTTTACCTCTGTAGTACGTACTACATTTTACATGGCCTCTGTGTTAATATTTCCTAGCTCTGTTCTTCTGGGGCTCCCCACTCTTATATAATACTACATTCTACATTCACATGCTTTCTAATTCTCTGAGATATTTTTTTCTTCTTCTTCTTCTCTTCCTAAGCATTCCTATTTGGTAAGTAAAACCTCTTTACAATGGGCCCTGGCAGGCTCCCTTAAGTGTCAGAAGACCCTTGAACGTCCATGTTGGGTTCAGACCACAAGAACCTAACCATCTGTCTCAGAGAACGTGGAGCCCATGTTGAATCATCTGGAAACTTGATCTCTGATCTCCTTGTCCTTTTCAAGTTCTGAAACATGCCAGCATCTTATTCACTTCTATGTACCTAGAGCCTTAAGTTTGTAACAATTTCCCCTGACTAAGTCTTAAGAGCTTTAGGAATGAAGGGATGACATATGTATCAAAGAATGCATAGAAAGTATATGGTCCAGATAACATGAAGTATATGTGTCAAATAGTTTTGGGTTTTATTGAATTGTATCAGACAAATGAAACAATAGTTCCCTTTAAGAATTTTGACAGGTTCTTGGAAAAAAGATAAGGAAAAAAATGATTAATCAACGTTACTTGGTTTCCATGGAGATCAAGAAATTAGGACAACAAATTGTCCTATAGTTTCAATATATTACGACCTTAGTGACTGTGAAAAGACAAAAGCAACGAGTGTTCTCCCACCCAGCAGATTCCTAAAAAAGTGACCTGTGAGCACCTAATAAAATATATTCTTTCATGATGTTCTCAAGACTTTTTACCACCCTGAAATTACCCAGAATGCCATAGGCAAATAAAAGAACAGCCAGTGCATGACCGTCTCTTCATGGTGATGTGCATACAGAGCAAACACAGCAGGAAACCCCAGCTCAAAATTCAGCCTCCACAACCCTGCAGACCACACCGTGCTCCCCTCACTCACCTGCTTCTTGTCTCAGGGATGAGGGCAGGGCATCCTGGGGCTCTTGTTCATCACACGTTTGTTCACAAGAACTACTTCCCTCTGTAGGAAACAATTACTCAGTTGACTCAGAATGGCCAAGGAAAATGGCCGCAGGAGAGTGGCCTCTGACAAACAGAAAGTTATAAGGGGACTTAGTGTCTCCTGCATTGAATGGCCATGTTTTGAGACTCTGAAGAGGAGCCTGATAAGGCTTCTTCTCTGTCACCAAAGGATTGACCACCCATCTGTTCCTTCATTACACATCTCATTCCCCATTATTTTGATCCTTGGTTCTGCCTCTATGACTTCGCCTGAGTATGTAAAGAACAGGGTCAGATGGGAAAAGGGGTGGGGTCTTTCTCTCTAGCAGACTCACAAATGAAGACTCACCTCCTCCATTGCATTGTGGGAGGCTAAGCATCTCCTCTGCTTGTTCATCATTCGTTTTGGATGCTGAAGAGAAACAAGAAGTCAATCAACCATGCAGAGGTACCAGATAATCAACCAGGCAGAGGTACCAGACAATCAACCATGCAGAGGTACCAGATAAAGTGTGCTCAAGTGGAACCAGGAAGTTCAGGGAATATAAGAAAATCAGGGGGCTGGAGAGATGACTCAGAGGTTAAGAGCACTGACTGCTCTCACATAGGTCCTGAGTTCAATTCCCAGCAACCACATGGTGGATCACAACCATCTGTAATGGGATCTGATGCACACTCTACTGGTGTGTGTCTGAAGACAGCTACAGTGTACTCATATAAAGAAAATCAGGAGTACAAGGAATCCAAATGACAACATTGACTGTGTATCACAAATAGTCAGAAGACCAAGACACAGTACTTCTCCATTAACCAATACTTTGACATGAATAAAGGACCCACATATTCTACCCATAAGCATTAGGTTGTTCGAAGCAACAATCACAAGTATTTCTCCCTATTTCCCACAACAGGCAATAGATCAAAGAAGAACCAAGAAACCAAAATAACTAAGAAAGTTTCATACACTGTTCTCTAGGACAAGAGAGGCAGACAGGAAGTTGCAGTATTCAGGGAGGAAAGGAGCCAGTGCTGCTGACACCAGAAAGTTGCTGAACCCATGGAGAGAGGAAACTTTGCCAACTGCATTTCCCTGAGTGTCTGGTTGAGTTCTAGAGAGTACGTTTGATGGGGAAAGATGAAATGAGAAAAGGCATTTGAGATCAAGGGCTGTTTGTTTAGTCTTAAGATGAAATAAGAGATCTGATTTGTGGGGCTGAAAAGATGGCTCCGCAGTTAAGAGCACTTTTTGCTCTTCCAGGGGATCCAGAGTCAATTCCCAGCACCACGTGGAAGCTCACAATGCTCTGCAGTTTGGGTTCCCAAAACTGTGACACCCTACTGGGACTTCTTTGGATGCCAGGCAAGCATGTGGTGTATATATTTATACTTGCAAGCAAAATGGTCATATATATAAAATAAAATAAATTGGAATTAGGGAGATCTGATTTGCCTTTTCTGTTGGGAAAAAAATGGACAGATGTAGTAAGTAGAAGATGGTTTTACATTAGGGAGGAGCAGTCAGTATCAACCCTGCTTCAAGAATGGAGAAATAGTGTCCCGGGCTGAAACAGAGACAGCAGAGGAGGCAGGTCCTCTGTCAATTCAGATATAATATGGAATTGTGCCAGCGCCTCATAATGAAGTTTTTGAAGCATCCAGATAGAGAAGTCTGTGTAGGAGGTGAAGGAAGATAGCCAGGCCTGCAGATGAGGAAGCTGACAGGTGTGAAGTTCATGTTTGGGGATCATTAACTTACAGATGGGAACAGATAAGAATGACTGGGAGAGACTGATTGTCCCTGCATGTTTTCCAATGCCACTTTGAGAGTTGGGGGCACCACAGTCTGAAAACCCACAGCTGATGTAATCGCCTTGGGCCAGAAGTTGCTTTCAGCTCCTAGCTCCTTCCCTCCAAAGTCTCAAACTGTTTCCTCCCTTCCCAGAAGATAAGATTTGCTCTCAACTTATTGTTATTTTTACTGTTGTTGCTGCTGCTGCTGCTTGTTGATATATTCATTTTGGGGTGGGAGAGTTTCTCACATACCATGACACACATGTAGAAGTCAGAAGAAAACTTACAGGAATCAGCCCTCTCCTGTATAAATGTGAGTCCCAGGGAGCAGACTCAGGCCAACAGGCTTGGCAGCAAGTGTCATTTAACTGGCTTCCTACTGGTTTTTAATTCCCTCTTCTTCACTTTTTTCTCTGTGTGTAGGGCTCATGAGTGCTTTACATTGTCTATTAGCATCTCTGTTTTATATAATCTTCTCCACATATTCTACTCTGCACCTCGTGGTGTAAGTGAGCCTAGCCCTTTCCCCCATAGCACTCATTTCCCCAGCTCAGTCCGGTCTCTTTGGTAAGCTTGCTGTTCCTGGTTTTCCCATGAAGTTGAATCTAAATGTCTCCTCTTCTCCCTTTCTGTGTGTTCTGCTCATCATCCTTTCCTATCATAGATGTCTCTGTTCACTGTGGATAAAGAGGACATCCCCTTCCCAGGTTCTCCTCAGAAGTCTTTCCCAGGCTCAGCTTCCATTTTATTCATCATGTCCACACTCCTGTCCCAACCATGGAAAAGTGGCTGAAGGGGACCAGTGCTCTTTGGTAGTGTACCCCAAATGCTGACATTAGGACTCCATGTCTAGTTAGGTGAAACACTGTCACTCATAACTCAATATCCTTGGCTGCATCTAGAGTTCTCAGCTTCCTTCTCTTGGTGTATGGTCTACACTCAAGACAGATCTCAAACACCCTGACGTGAAGCTTCAATACTGCTTGTGTCTCCTGAGAAAATTCAAATATTGAACATCATCTATCCATCTATGGGGAGGATCAGGAGGAGTGAAGTGAATGGGTGGTTAGATTGATGGATAGTTGGGTGAATGCATGGATCGATGATATATTAGATAGATAGATAGATAGATAGATAGATAGATAGATAGATAGATAGATAGATAGATGATAGATAGATGCATAGATAGATACATAGATAGATACATAGATAGATACATAGATAGATACATCGATAGATACATAGACACATAGATAGACACATAGATAGATACATAGATAGATGAATAGCATAGACTGGCAGGTATATGGATAGCTAGATGTTTGTATTGGTATGTGGGTGAGTAAGTGGATGGGTATATATAGTTGGATAGATTGGTAGATATATGGATAGCTATATGCTTTCGCGCAGGTGCGCGCGCGTGTGTGTGTGTGTGTGTGTGTATGTGTTAGAAATGGTCATTAGAGAAGGATTAAGGCAGGAAAATAGTATCAGTGAGTTATTTTGTGTTCTAAAAACATAATCACCTTCCCTAACAACTGATGGCAGTCTGGGCCTCTCTTCAACATTTCTTCCATTTATCCTCTGATGAGTCCTGTGACTGTCAGAAACTGAGGAGAAGCAAGAAAATGACCAAATCAGACAGTTATGAAGCAGAGACTTCCAAGCACTCTCTCTGGGTTCTAGCACCCAGGAAATAGGTGAGTTACTTCACCTCATCTGAGATGCTCTCCCCCACTCACCCAGAGCCTTACTCTGTCTCTTTCTGCTCACCCTTATTACTTTCTTCTCAACTTTGGTCCCCAGTGATCTTCCTCTACAGCATAAAGAAAGGAGTTGTCTTAGTCAGGGTTTCTATTCCTGCACAAACATCATGACCAAAAAGCAAGTTGGGGAGGAAAGGGTTTATTCGGCTTACACTTCCATGCTGCTGTTCATCACCAAAGGAAGTCAGGACTGGAACTCAAACAGGTCAGGGAGCAGGAGCTGATGCAGAGGCCATGGAGGGATGTTCTTTACTGGCTTGCCTCTCCTGGCTTGCTCAGCCTGCTCTCTTATAGAACCCAAGACTACCAGCCCAGAGTTGGTCCCACCCACAAGGGGCCTTTCCCCCTGATCACTAATTGAGAAAATGCCTTAGAGTTGGTTCTCATGGAGGCATTTCCTCAACTGAAGCTCCTTTCTCTGTGATAACCCCAGCTGTTTCAAGTTGACACAAAACTAGCCAGTACAATTGACCCCTTGTCAACTTGACACACAAACACATCACTAGTAAGCCTCAACCCTTACATTCTTATTCATCCCCAAGATCTAAATAACTTTAAAAGTCCCACAGTCTTTACATATTCTTAAAATTTCAATCTCTTTAAAATATCCATCTCTTTTAAAATCCAAAGTCTTTTTACAATTAAAAGTCTCTTAACTGTGGGCTCCACTAAAACAGTTTCTTCCTTCAAGAGGGAAAATATCAGGGCACAGCCACAATCAAAAGCAAAAGTCAATCTCCAACCGTCCAATGTCTGGGTCCAACTTAAGATCTTCTGGGCTCCTCCAAGGGCTTGGGTCACTTCTTCAGCCATGCCCTTTGTAGCACACGCATCATCCTCTAGGCTCCAGATGCCTGTACTCCACTGCTGTTGCTGCTGCTCTTGGTGGTCATCTCATTGTACTGGCATCTCCAAAACACTGCATGACCCCTTCAGTCCTGGGCCATCAATTGCAACTGAGGCTGGACTTTCACCAATGGCCTTCCTTGGCCTCTCACAGTGCCAAGCCTCAGCTGCTCTGCTCAACTCCTTCATGCCTTCAAAACCAGTACCACCTGGGTGACCCTTACACATTACCAAGTCCAGCCACAGCACAAGGTACAACTTTGGCTATATCTGGAACACAGCCACTGTGCTCTCAGAAAACACTTCCCAGAAGATGTCACCTCAATGATGCTGGTCTCTTCTTAATCACCACTAATTTCTTAGCTCCAGATAACCAGCATCAATAGTCCCAGTAATGCAAAGTTTTTGCTTTAGTAGTTCTAGTATCTTGTTAATCACAGCTGATTCTTCAGCCCCAGCTAAACAGAACTACAGAATCTTCACAATCAAAACAGCAATGGCCCTGAAAAGAGTCTTTAATTTTCCCTCTGAAATTTCACAAGCCAGGCCTCCATCTTCTGCACTGTTCTCAACATTATCTTCCAAGCTCCCACACAACATTCCACAGAGCTCTTAACAACGAATGGATCTTCAAGACCAAAGTCCCAAAGTCCTTCCACAGACCTCCCCAAAACATGGTCAGGTTGTAACAGGAATACCCCACTCTGCTGGTACCAATTTGTCTTAGACAGGGTTTCTATTCCTGCACAAACATCATGACCAAGAAGCAAGTTGGGGAGGAAAGGGTTTATTCAGCTTACACTTCCATGCTGCTGTTCATCACCAAAGGAAGTCAGGACTGGAACTCAAAAAGGTCAGGGGGCAGGAGCTGACGCAGAGGCCATGGAGGGATGTTCTTTACTGGCTTGCCTCTCCTGGCTTACTCAGCCTGCTCTCTTATAGAACCCAAGACTACCAGCCCAGAGATGGTCCCACCCACAAGGGGCCTTTCCCCCTTGATCACTAATTGAGAAAATGCCTTAGAGTTGGATCTCATGGAGACATTTCCTCAACTGAAGCTCCTTTCTCTGTGATAACCCCAGCTGTGTCAAGTTGACACAAAACTAGCCTGTACAGGAGTGTACAGTGACTGGGCTTGGAGTCTTGGAACACACTTGACTAGATCCCTGATCATGACTGACTGCTTGGCTCACAGGGAATGGAGCAGGTGTGTACCCATCATGGGATACCCCAGGCAGGGACAGAGAGGTCTGCTGAGTAGGGATGGAGGAAATTTGGGGGACTGTCTGGGATTCTAGGTAAAATGAAGGGTGGCAAGTAGGATCAAATACAGAGAATGGGGTATCCCCAGCTATGGTGAGCCCCGGTGCGTGTGCCGTGCTGGGATCAAACCTAGGACTTTGTATGTGCTAGGTGAGCACTCTGTTAACCGAGCTCCACCTGCAGCCCCAGGCCTCTATCTCACAGGTTTCACCATCTCCCAGTAGGGCGATCCTGGGGATTAAGCTGAGAGCACATGGGCCTCTGAAGGACTCTCAAGCCTGTAGCGTTCCTAAGCCTGGTTTTCTCATCTGGAAAAGATGCATAGTAAAACCACGTTATGAGACATGAAACACCTACCAGGGAACTGAGAGAAATACTATGAGGATAGTTTGCTTCCTAGAAATTACCCAGGAAGTGTCACCTGTTACTGCAGTCCACCACTGTTAGCCTCCTCATGTCTTAGGGACCCACAGATGAGTGATGGCCCTGGCCTAATAAGTTGCTTACCTTCCCCAGCCCTGACCTTAACTGCTACCTCGGAACTTTGTATGTCCTATCTTAACACATGCCTAACACAAAGTCATTTGACTATGTTCCAGATGGAAAAGGACACACGGCCATTAGCTCTCTGTGTTAGATCTTGGCCCAAACTTGAGTCATTTGATTGCTCAGGCTGATACATCTTCCAGCCTTCCTTTTTGTGACTTACCTAGATGCCCCTTCCCTAATTAAAGAAAGACCTGCATGATGCTATGTAAAGTCATCATCCCTTGCAGAACACTGTCTAGTCCTTGCGCCTGAACACAGATCAGAGCCAGAAGGTGCACAAGGAGCTTCAGGCAGAGTCACCCATTTTGGTCTTTCTCTCTTTCAGGAGCCAAGCCAGCCCTGAAGACCATGAACTCATCTTCTGAGCATTGCAACGTATCTGACTGGCTGAGACTAGAGGCAACCGTGAAGGCCTCTGTGTACGTGGTGGCTTTCTCAATCACCACATCTCTCACCATTGTCATTATCGCAATAGTGTCACAGAGTCTGCAGCTGAGGAAAGAGGTGCGGCTGGTCCTCCTCTGCCATCACCTGCTTTGTATCTCCTCCTACTGTGGCCTGGGGGTCGTCTTCCAAGGAATGCGGGCCTTACTGGCCAACAGCCCCCTCCTGCTGTGTTGGCTGGTATTTGGGGCGCAGCTAAGTGTGGGAGAAGGGATCCTCCTTACTCTGACCTTGATGGCTCTCAATACTTACCTCGCTATTTGTTATCCATTGAACTCTCCATCCTTTGTGGATTCTGCTAAGTACAGGATTCTAGCTGGGACTTGGACCACAGTCATACTCAAGAATGTTGGCTTATTCCTCATAGAGGGTACTAGCCCTACTCCGGCCTCTGTTTTCCAGTCTGCCCCGCTCTGTCCTGTGATTTTGAATGGTATGCCTGCCAGAGTCATTGGCATGTTTTCCCTTGCCTTTCTTTTATCTGTCATTCTTGTGAGTTACTGTCTGATATACCGAGAAGGGAAGCAGGCTGGCCATTTTAACAAGTCAAACATCAAGGCCCGGAGAACTGTCCTTGTTCATCTACTGCAGATAAGCTTACATGTGATACCTACCCTGATAATCATAGGTTTGGGAAAGCGGTGTGGGGTGTTTTTCTTTGCTCTAAATCTGGCCCTTTTTGGTATCTTTGCTTTTGCACAGTGTTTCAACCCTTTGGTCTATGGGCTCCACAACAGAGATCTGCAGAGCAAACTGTACCCTTGGCTGTGCTGTCGGAAGAAGCTGCTGCCTTAAAAAAGAAGGGGCTGGCTTAAACAAAAATTCAGCTCTTTGGAATAACTCCAGACTTAATGGGTGTGCTAGCTAGGGCTGGGGACTTGATCTGTGTAAACTGTTGCCTTGATTTGGTTTTGAGAGCACTGCAGACTTCTCTGCTGTACCTCACTAAGACGAGCTAGTGCTTTTAACTCTAAACCCAGATGAGCATTTCTGATGGCCTGATCTACTGTAGCCATAGCACAAAGAACAGGAATCACGTGGCTATGAAGTCACTGGAAAGGCTAGAGGAAACAGAAGTCAGGGACCCCATTGATTGGTGTGAAAGACAGACCCAGCAACCATGGACTGTGGAGGTTGCGTGGGCTGAGTAGCTATAGGCATTGGACACTCACATCTTGACAACTTTGTTTGTTAGGAGAAACAGCAACACAATGTCTTCTGCCTCCTTCCATCTTCTGTGTGTCATAAAGAAGCCTGTAATTGGTGGAACCTAACTGTCCAATGAGACCCTAAAAGCAAAGGCATCTGGGAAATGTAGTTCTTAGTGTTACTTATTTGGCAGTGTGGGAAGTTACCTCACACATGGGTTGGAAGGAGCCAACCCATGGGCCACTCTTACTACACATAGTTTTATTTACTGTATAATAATGATTCAGCGAGGATATATGATTAATATAATGATATCAGCAATGGCAGGCATTACATTCCCCACACTATGCAAGCCATTTACACTACATCATATCCTCACAACAATTTTGTAATTGTTCTTGATTTACAAATGAGAAAAACTGGGGTTGAGAGAAGACTTACACGAGCCTGGGAGGCTTTAAATCTTGCAATTCTCATAACTTTTTTTTTGCATATTTTTTTGGCACAGAGTAATCACTTATCTTAAAAAATTAAAAAGAATTTATAGTTTTAGATTTTTCAAATCTTACTTTTAATATGGGTTCTTAAATGCTTTAACCTTCCTTCTATCCCACCACCCACCAGAGGTAGGAGAAAAGAAGAGTTGTTAGGATATGGGGGCAGTGGACCTGTTTAGAAACTGTTCTTTGGAGCAAATCCCATTTGTGTTATCAGGAGATCAGCAGTTCATTTACAGGAATCATCAGTTGCAGCTTGATCCATTTGCAAACACTTCACGAACTATCAATCGGTAGTGTTGGGATAGCAAACATGAATCAGCAGTGGAATGACCTAGCAGAGACATCCAGGTCTTAGATGAATCAGCATGAATCAGCAGGAGGAACCAGGACTACCAGGGACATCAGCAGAAGTTCTTTGCCTTGCCTCTCTCAAAGAAACAATGATCACTGAAGACTGGTGACCAAGAAGCCTTCTTTGCAGAGCTAGCTATGCAAGCAAGCCCCCCTCACAGTCTGTTGAGTCCTATCTATACTCCCTCCAAACATCACGTGTCTCCATGGGTCTTACCTCACCACGTGTCTTGCCTCAGCACGTGCGTCTGTATCAACTGCCATCATTCTGCCAATTGGCTCGAGTCTGCAGAAGTGGCAAAAAGCATCAGGCACACCACCTTTGATGTGTCTATCTCTATGGAGTCCCTACAAACAATGACCAATAAACAATGGTAAGGCGTACCAATACCAACCAGCATCATCTATTGTCTGTTGGGTCCTTCTTAACATCATTCATCCTGCATCCTTTCACATGCTTGCTTTAGCAAAACATCCTTCCACCTGTGTCCACTTCAAGAAAATGCTCATTCATGTGTGTGCCCCAGCAAAACACCATCTGACACAACTGACTTTCCAAAGAAACCAGAAGTTTCCACTTCAAGAAGACTGCTCTTCCAAAGGTTCTGAGTTCAAATCCCAGCAACCACATCATGCCTCACAACCATCTGTAATGGGGTCTGAAGCCCTCTTCTAGTGTGTCTGAAGATAGCTACAGTGTACTCTGTGATCAAGTAAGATTTAAGAAGTTTAGCCAGGCATGGTGGTGCACGCCTTTAATCCCAGCACTCAGGAGGCAGAGGCAGGCAGATTTCTGAGTTCGAGGCCAGCCAGGGCTATAAAGAGAAAAATAAAAAAACAAAACCCCAAAAACCCCAAAACACAAAACCAAAACCAAACCAAAACAAACCAAAAAAGAAAATTATTTGTGTGTGTGTGTATGTGTGTGTGTGTGTGTGTGTGTGTGTGTGTGTGTGTGTGTGTGTGTGTAGACCAGAGGACAACTTTTAGGACTTGGTTCGGTCTTCCTTTTATGTAGCTTTCTTTACGTGGTCATCAGGCTTTTAAGGCAAATACTATACTTGCTGAGCTATCTTGCCAGCTCAACTTTTTCATTTTTAAGAGCCAAACCAATTACTTGAGAAAGCCAGATCTTGACTCTCCACTTTGCTTTGGGTCTGGACACTGGGATATGGAGGAGATCCTCTTTCTTGTCCATCACTCTGACCATATTCTATGGTCCTTGGACCATCCTTCCTATCAGATGCTAGAGTGTCTGTGTCCTGCCTACACTCTTCAATGGTTCCAAGTTCCCCTCCTTCCTCCTCCATCTTCTCTCAGACTGAGAGATAGAGCACTTGTACATGCTAAGCAGGTATTCTGAACTACAGCCCCAGTCCTCAGTTGCTTGTCTCTTCTCTAGGTATTTACACTAAGTTTGCCTCTTCCTGCAACCCCAATCCTAAGAAACAAAGCTTCATCACGTCTTTAAGGGCAGGCTCTAGGTCTTATTTCCTTTGCCTAAGGCAGCAGGTGCTTAGTAGCACTTAGCAGTGCTTAGCAGTACTCAGCAATGCTTAGCAGTACTCAGCAGTGCTTAGCAGTACTCAGCAGTCCTTAGCAGTACTCAGCAGTATTTAACTCAGAGTCCCGTAGACTTTAGAGAACCACAGACTGGAAAGAGGCGTCTTTCTGCAAACTCTTGCACCACAAAGCCAGGCTCTTTGCATTGATATAGTAAACACCTAGAGAATAAAGAATCCTTCAGGGCTGGAGAAATGGCTCAGCAGTTTAAGAGTACATACAAATCACTCTTGCAGAGGAACCAAGGGTTCAACTCCCAACATTCACATTAGGCAGCTCTAGAGGACCCAATGCCATCCCCTGGACACCATACATTCACAAGTGCACATATCCATTTACACACACTTATAATTATTTTAAACATAATTAAAAATTGTTTATGGATTTTCTTTGCAACCATCAACTCCCAAATAATGACATGGAGACTTATATTTATTATGAATGCCTAGGCCTTATAGCTAGGCTTGTTCCCAGGTGGCTCATAACTTATTTATTCTATTCTAAGTTCTGCCACATAGTTTGTTAGTTACCCCTCTTTCTTAGTCTCAGCCTGCTTCTTCTTGTGTCTCCCTAGTGAGTCCTCCCTGATTCTCTCCCAGAGTTCTTTTTTTTTTGTGGTCATTTTTTTTAAATTAGATATTTTCCTCGTTTACATTTTCAATGCTATCCCAAAGGTCCCCCATACCCACCCCCCCAATCCCCTACCCACCCACTCCCCCTTTTTGGCCCTGGTGTTCCCCTGTACTGGGGCATATAAAGTTTGCAAGTCCAATGGGCCTCTCTTTGCAGTGATGGCCAACTAGGCCATCTTTTGATACATATGCAGCTAAAGACAAGAGCTCCCGGGTACTGGTTAGTTCATATTGTTGTTCCACCTATAGGGTTGCAGTTCCCTTTAGCTCCTTGGGTAATTTCTCTAGCTCCTCCATTGGGGGCCGTGTAGCTCCATCGAATAGCTGACTGTGATCATCCACTTCTGTGTTTGCTAGGCCCCGGGATAGTCTCACAAGAGAGAGCTATATCTGGGTCTTTTCAGCAAAATCTTGCTAGTGTGTGCAATGGTGTCAGCATTTGGAAGCTGATTATGGGATGGATCCCTGCATATGGCAATCACTAGATGGTCCATCCTTTCATCACAGCTCCAAATTTTGTCTCTGTAACTCCTTCTATGGGTGTTTTGTTCCCATTTCTAAGAAAGGGTAAAGTGTCCACACTTTGGTCTTTGTTCTTCTTGAATTTCATGCGTTTGGCAAGTTGTATCTTATATCTTCGGTATCCTAAGTTTCTGGGCTAATATCCACTTATCAGTGAGTACATATTGTGCAAGTTCCTTTGTGATTGGGTTACTTCACTCGGGATGATACCCTCCAGGTCCATCCATTTGCCTAGGTATTTCATAAATTCATTTTTTTAATAGCTGAGTAGTATTCCATTATGTAAATGTACCACATTTTCTGTATCCATTCCTCTGTTGAGGGGCATCTGGGTTCTTTCCAGCTTCTGGCTATTATAAACAAGGCTGCTATGAACATAGTGGAGCACGTGTCCTTCTTACGAGATGGGGCATCTTCTGGATAAATGCCGAGGAGAGGTATTGCTGGATCCTCCGGTAGTACTATGTCCAATTTTCTGAGGAACCGCCAGACTGATTTCCAGAGTGGTTGTACAAGCCTGCAATCCCACCAACAATGGAGGAGTGTACCTCTTTCTCCACATCCACGCCAGCATCTGCTGTCACCTGAATTTTTGATCTTAGCCATTCTGACTGGTGTGAGGTGGAATCTCAGGGTTGTTTTGATTTGCATTTCCCTGATGATTAAGGATGTTGAACATTTTTTCAGGTGCTTCTCTGCCATTTGGTATTCCTCAGGTGAGAATTCTTTGTTCAGTTCTGAGCCCCATTTTTAAATGGGGTTGTTCGATTTTCTGAAGTCCACCTTCTTGAGTTCTTTATATATGTTGGATATTAGCCCCCTATCTGATTTAGGATAGGTAAAGATCCTTTCCCAATCTGTTGGTGATCTTTTTGTCTTATTGACGGTGTCTTTTGCCTTGCAGAAACTTTGGAGTTTCATTAGGTCCCATTTGTCAATTCTCGATCTTATAGCACATGCCATTGCTGTTCCGTTCAGGGATTTTTCCCCTGTGCCCATATCTTCAAGGCTTTTCCCCACTTTCTCCTCTATAAGTTTCAGTGTCTCTGGTTTTATGTGAAGTTCTTTGATCCACTTAGATTTGACCTTAGTACAAGGAGATAAGTATGGATTGATTCGCATTCTTCTACATGATAACAACCAGTTGTGCCAGCACCAATTGTTGAAAATGCTGTCTTTCTTCCACTGGATGGTTTTAGCTCCCTTGTCAAAGATCAAGTGACCATAGGTGTGTGGGTTCATTTCTGGGTCTTCAATTCTATTCTATTGGTCTACTTGTCTGTTTCTATACCAGTACCATGCAGTTTTTATCACAATTGCTCTGTAGTAAAGCTTTAGGGCAGGAATGGTGATTCCACCAGAGGTTCTTTTATCCTTGAGAAGACTTTTTGCTATCCTAGGTTTTTTGTTATTCCAGATGAATTTGCAAATTGCTCCCTCTAATTCGTTGAAGAATTGAGTTGGAATTTTGATGGGGATTGCATTGAATCTGTAGATTGCTTTTGGCAAGATAGCCATTTTTACAATGTTGATCCTGCCAATCCATGAGCATGGGAGATCTTTCCATCTTCTGAGATCTTCTTTAATTTCTTTCTTCAGAGATTTGAAGTTTTTATCATACAGGTCTTTCACCTCCTTAGTTAGCGTTACGCCAAGATATTTTATACTATTTGTGACTATTGACAAGGGCGTTGTTTCCCTAATTTCTTTCTCAGCCTGTTTATTCTTTGTATAGAGAAAGGCCATTGACTTGTTTGAGTTTATTTTATATCCAGCTACTTCACCAAAGCTGCTTATCAGGTTTAGGAGTTCTCTGGTAGAATTTTTAGGGTCACTTATATATCATCTGCAAAAAGTGATATTTTGACTTCCTCTTTTCCAATTTGTATCCCCTTGATCTCCTTTTGTTGTCGAATTGCTCTGGCTAATACTTCAAGTACTATGTTGAAAAGGTAGGGAGAAAGTGGGCAGCCTTGTCTAGTCCCTGATTTTAGTGGGATTGCTTCCAGCTTCTCTCCATTTACTTTGATGTTGGCTACTGGTTTGCTGTAGATTGCTTTTATCATGTTTAGGTATGGGCCTTCAATTCCTGATCTTTCCAAAACTTTTATCATGAATGGGTGTTGAATCTTGTCAAATGCTTTTTCTGCATCTAACGAGATGATCATGTGGTTTTTGTCTTTGAGTTTGTTTATATACTGGATTACATTGATGGATTTTCGTATATTAAACCATCCCTGCTTTCCTGGAATAAAACCTACTTGGTCAGGATGGATGATTGCTTTAATATGTTCTTGGATTCGGTTAGCAAGAATTTTATTGAGGATTTTTGCATCGATATTCATAAGAGAAATTGGTCTGAAGTTCTCTATCTTTGTTGAATCTTTCTGTGGTTTAGGTATCAGAGTAATAGTGGCTTCATAAAATGAGTTGGGTAGAGTACCTTCTACTTCTATTTTGTGAAATAGTTTGTGCAGAATTGGAATTAGATCTTCTTTGAAGGTCTGATAGAACTCTGTACTAAACCCGTCTGGTCCTGGGCTTTTTTTGGCTGGGAGACTATTAATAACTGCTTCTATTTCTTTAGGTGATATGGGACTGTTTAGATGGTCAACTTGATCCTGACTCAACTTTGGTACCTGGTATCTGTCCAGAAATTTGTCCATTTCGTCCAGGTTTTCCAGTTTTGTTGAGTATAACCTTTTGTAGAAGGATCTGATGGTGTTTTGGATTTCTTCAGGATCTGTTGTTATGTCTCCCTTTTCATTTCTGATTTTGTTAATTAGGATTTTGTCCCTGTGCCCTTTAGTAAGTCTAGCTAAGGGTTTATCTATCTTGTTGATTTTCTCAAAGAACCAACTCCTTGTTTGGTTAATTCTTTGAATAGTTCTTCGTGTTTCCACTTGGTTGATTTCACCCCTGAGTTTGATTATTTCCTGCCATCTACTCTTCTTGGGTGAATTTGCTTCCTTTTTTTCTAGAGCTTTTAGATGTGTTGTCAAGCTGCTAGTATGTGCTCTCTCCCGTTTCTTCTTGGAGGCACTCAGAGCTATGAGTTTCCCTCTTAGAAATGCTTTTATTGTGTCCCAAAGGTTTGGGTACGTTGTGGCTTCATTTTCATTAAACTCTAAAAAGTCTTTAATTTCTTTCTTTATTCCTTCCTTGACCAAGGTATCATTGAGAAGAGTGTTGTTCAGTTTCCATGTGAATGTTGGCTTTCCATTATTTATGTTGTTATTGAAGATCAGTCTTAGGCCATGGTGGTCTGATAGGATACATGGGACAATTTCAATATTTTTGTATCTGTTGAGGCCTGTTTTGTGACCAATTATATGGTCAATTTTGGAGAAGGTCCCGTGAGGTGCTGAGAAGAAGGTATATCCTTTTGTTTTAGGATAAAATGTTCTGTAGATATCTGTTAGGTCCATTTGTTTCATAACTTCTGTTAGTTTCACTGTGTCCCTGTTTAGTTTCTGTTTCCACGATCTGTCCCTTGATGAAAATGGTGTGTTGAAGTCTCCCACTATTATTGTGTGAGGTGCAATGTGTGCTTTGAGCTTTACTAAAATGTCTTTAATGAATGTGGCTGCCCTTGCATTTGGAGCGTAGATATTCAGAATTGAGAGTTCCTCTTGGAGGATTTTACCTTTGATGAGTATGAAGTGTCCCTCCTTGTCCTTTTTGATAACTTTGGGTTGGAAGTCGATTTTATCCGATATTAGAATGGCTACTCCAGCTTGTTTCTTCAGACCATTTGCTTGGAAAATTGTTTTCCAGCCTTTCACTCTGAGGTAGTGTCTGTCTTTTTCCCTGAGATGGGTTTCCTGTAAGCAGCAGAATGTTGGGTCCTGTTTGTGTAGCCAGTCTGTTAGTCTATGTCTTTTTATTGGGGAATTGAGTCCATTAATATTAAGAGATATTAAGGAAAAGTAATTGTTGCTTCCTTTTATTTTTGTTGTTAGAGTTGGCATTCTGTTCTTGTGGCTGTCTTCTTTTTGGTTTGTTGAGGGATTACTTTCTTGTTTGTTCTAGGGCGTGATTTCCGTCCTTGTATTGCTTCTTTTCTGTTATTATCCTTTGAAGGGCTGGATTCGTGGAAAGATATTGTGTGAATTTGTTTTTGTCGTGGAATACTTTGGTTTCTCCATCTATGGTAATTGAGAGTTTGGCCGGGTATAGTAGCCTGGGCTGGCATTTGTGTTCTCTTAGTGTCTGTATAACATCTGTCCAGGCTCTTCTTGCTTTCATAGTCTCTGGTAAAAAGTCTGGTGTAATTCTGATAGGCCTTCCTTTATATGTTACTTGACCTTTCTCCCTTACTGCTTTTAATATTCTATCTTTATTTAGTGCAGTTGTTGTTATGATTATTATGTGTCGGGAGGAATTTCTTTTCTGGTCCAGTCTATTTGGAGTTCTGTAGGCTTCTTGTATGATCATGGGCATCTCTTTCTTTATGTTTGGGAAGTTTTCTTCAATTATTTTGTTGAAGATATTAGCTGGCCCTTTAAGTTGAAAATCTTCATTCTCATCAATTCCTATTATCCGTAGGTTTGGTCTTCTCATTGTGTCCTGGATTTCCTGGATGTTTTGAGTTAGGATCCTTTTGCATTTTGTATTTTCTTTGACTGTTGTGTCGATGTTCTCTATGGAATCTTCTGCACCTGAGATTCTCTCTTCCATTTCTTGTATTCTGTTGCTGATGCTCGCATCTATGGTTCCAGATCTCTTTCCTAGGGTTTCTATCTCCACCGTTGCCTCGCTTTGGGTTTTCTTTACTGTGTCTACTTCCCTTTTTAGTTCTATTATGGTTTTGTTCATTTCCATTACTTGTTTGGATGTGTTTTCCTGTTTTTCTTTAAGGACTTCTACCTGTTTGGCTGTGTTTTCCTGCTTTTCTTTAAGGGCCTGTAACTCTTTAGCAGTGCTCTCCTGTAATTCTTTAAAAGTGACTTATGAAAGTCCTTCTTGATGTCCTCTATCATCATCATGAAAAATGTTTTTAAGTCTGAGTCTAGATTTTCGGTTGTGTTGGGGTGCCCAGGACTAGGTGGGGTGGGAGTGCTGCGTTCTGATGATGGTGAGTGGTCTTGATTTCTGTTAGTAGGATTCTTACGTTTGCCTTTCGCCATCTGGTAATCTCTGAAGCTAGCTGTTATAGTTGTCTCTGTTAAGAGCTTGTACTTCAGGTGACTCTGTTAGCCTCTATAAGCAGACCTGGGAGGGTAGCACTCTCCTTGGTTTCAGTGGGTAGAGTATTCTCTCCAGGAAAGCTCTCTTCTTGCAGGGAAGGTACCCAGATATATGGTGTTCGAACCGGACTCCTGGCAGAAGTGGTGTTCCACTCACTAGAGGTCTTAGGATCCCGTGGGGAATCCTGTGTGGGCCCTTGCGGGTGTCAGGCAACTCCACTGGCCAGGAAGCCCTGGGCTCGAGTGGAGCGGAAGGGGCTTTTGTCCCGGGTCAGGCCCCGGGCAGTCTGCTTCCCTATGTACCGCAGTCTCAGGTTCCGCACGATTGGATTGGGGCAGGCGCTGTGTTCCACTCACCAGAGGTCTTAGGATCCCGTGGGGAGTCCTGTGTGGGCCCTTGCGGGTGTCAGGCAACTCCGCTGGCCAAGAAGCCCTGGGCACGAGTGGAGCGGAAGGGGCTTTTGTTCCGGGTCAGGCCCGGGCAGTCTGCTTCCCTATGTACCTTAGTCTCAGGTTCCGCGCGATTGGATTGGGGCCTGCGCTGAGCCCCATTTTTTAATGGGGTTATTTGATTTTCTGGAGTCCACCTTCTTGAGTTCTTTATATATATTGGATATTAGTCCCCTATCCGATTTGGGATAGGTAAAGATCCTTTCCCAATCTTTTGGTGGCCTTTTTGTCTTATTGACGGTGTCTTTTGCTTTGCAGAAGCTTTGCAATTTTATGAGGTCCCATTTATCAATTCTTGATCTTACAGCACAAGCCATTGCTGTTCTATTCAGGAATTTTTCCCCTGTACCCATATCTTCGAGGCTTTTCCCTACTTTCTCCTCTATAAGTTTCAGTGTCTCTGGTTTTATGTGGAGTTCCTTAATCCACTTAGATTTGACCTTAGTACAAGGAGATAGAAATGGATCAATTCGCATTCTTCTACATGATAACCGCCAGTTGTGCCAGCACCATTTGTTGAAAATGCTGTCTTTTTTCCACTGGATGGTTTTAGCTCCCTTGTCAAAGATCAAGTGACCATAGGTGTGTGGATTCATCTCTGGGTCTTCAATTCTGTTCCATTGGTCTACTTGTCTGTCACTATACCATTACCATGCAGTTTTAATCACAATTGCTCTGTAGTACAGTTTTAGGTCCAGCATGGTGATTCCACCAGAGGTTCTTTTATCCTTGAGAAGAGTTTTTGCTATCCTCGATTTTTTGTTATTCCAGATGAATCTGCCGATTGCCCTTTCTAATTCGTTGAAGAATTGAGTTGGAATTTTGATGGGGATTGCATTAAATCTGTAGATTGCTTTTGGCAAGATGGCCATTTTTACAATGTTGATCCTGCCAATCCATGAGCATGGGAGATCTTTCTATCTTCTGAGATCCTCTTTAATTTCTTTCTTTAGAGACTTGAAGTTTTTATCATACAGATTTTTCACTTCCTTAGTTAGAGTAACGCTAAGGTATTTTATATTATTTGTGACTATTGAGAAGGGTATTGTTTCCCTAATTTCTTTCTCAGCCTGTTTATCCTTTGTGTACAGAAAGGCCATTGACTTGTTTGAGTTAATTTTATATCCAGCTACTTTATTGAAGCTGTTTATCAGGCTTAGGAGTTCTCTGGTGGAATTTTTAGGGTCACTTATATATACTATCATATCATCTACAAAAAGTGATAATTTGACTTTTTCCTTTTCAATTTGTATCCCCTTGATCTCCTTTTGTTGTCTAATTGCTCTGGCTAGGACTTCAAGTACAATGTTGAATAGGTAGGGCGAGAGTGGACAGCCTTGTCTTGTCCCTGATTTTAGTGGGATTGCTTCCAGCTTCTCACCATTTACTTTGATGTTGGCTATTGGTTTGCTGTAGATTGCTTTTATCATGTTTAGGTATGGGCCTTGAATTCCTGATCTTTCCAAGACTTTTATCATGAATGGATGTTGGATTTTGTCAAATGCTTTCTCAGCATCTAATGAGACGATCATGTGGTTTTTGTCTTTGAGTTTGTTTATATACTGGATTACATTGATGGATTTCCGTATATTGAACCATCCCTGCATCCCTGGGATGAAAACTACTTGGTCAGGATGGATGATTGTTTTGATGTGTTCTTGGATTCGGCTAGCAAGAACTTTATTGAGGATTTTTGCATTGATATTCATAAGGGAAATTGGTCTGAAGTTCTCTATCTTTGTTGGGTCTTTTTGTGGTTTAGGTATCAGAGTAATTGTGGCTTCATAGAATGAGTTGGGTAGAGTACCTTCCGTTTCTATTTTGTGGAATAGTTTGTGAAGAACTGGAATTGGGTCTTCTTTGAAGGTCTGATAGAACTCTGCACTAAACCCGTCTGGTCCTGGGCTTTTTTTGGCTGGGAGACTATTAATGACTGCTTCTATTTCTCTAGGGGATATAGGACTGTTGAGATCATTAACCCGATCTTGATTTAGCTTTGGTACCTGGCATCTGTCTAGAAACTTGTCCATCTCATGCAGGTTTTCCAGTTTTGTTGAGTATAGCCTTTTGTAGAAGGATCTGATGGTGTTTTGGATTTCTTCAGGATCTGTTGTTATGTCTCCCTTTTCATTTCTGATTTTGTTAATTAGGATGCTTTCCCTGTGCCCTCTAGTGAGTCTGGCTAAGGGTTTATCTATCTTGTTGAT
This sequence comes from Mus musculus, assembly GCF_000001635.26. Taxonomy (NCBI): domain Eukaryota; kingdom Metazoa; phylum Chordata; class Mammalia; order Rodentia; family Muridae; genus Mus; species Mus musculus. The sequence continues at coordinate 101,394 of NT_162750.1, read as the reverse complement.
TTTCTCAAAGAAACAGCTCCTTGATTGGTTGATTCTTTGAATAGTTCTTGTTTCCTTCCACTTGGTTGATTTCACCCCTGAGTTTGATTATTTCCTGCCTTCTACTCCTCTTGGGAGAATTTGCTTCCTTTTCTTCTCAACCTTTTAGGTGTGCTGTCAAGCTGCTAATGTGTGCTCTCTCTATTTTCTTTTTGGAGGCACTCAGAGCTATGAGTTTTCCTCTTAGGAATGCTTTCATTGTGTCCCATAAGTTTGGGAATGTTGTGGCTTCATTTTCATTAAACTCCAAAAATCCTTAATTTCTTTCTTTATTCCTTCCTTGACCAAGGTATCATTGAGAAGAGTGTTGTTCAGTTTCCATGTGAATGTTGGCTTTCTATTATTTATTTTGTTATTGAAGATCAGCCTTAGTCCATGGTGATCTGATAGGATGCATGGGACAATTTCAATATTTTTGTGTATGTTGAGGCTTGTTTTGTGACCAATTATGTGGTCAATTTTAGAGAAGGTACCATGAGGTGCTGAGAAGAAGGTATATCCTTTTGTTTTAGGATAAAATGTTCTGTAGATTTCTGTTAAGTCCATTTGTTTCATCACTTCTGTTAGTTTCACTGTGTCCCTGTTTAGTTTCTGTTTCCATGATCTGTCCATTGGTGAAAGTGGTGTGTTGAAGTCTCTCACTATTATTGTGTGAGGTGCAATGTGTGCTTTGAGCTTTACTAAAGTTTCTTTAATGAATGTGGCTGCCCTTGTATTTGGAGCATAGATATTCAGAATTGAGAGTTCCTCTTGGAGAATTTTACCTTTGATGAGTATGAAGTGCCCCTCCTTGTCTTTTTTGATGACTTTGGGTTGGAAGTCAATCTTATCAGATATTAAGATGGCTACTCCAGCTTGTTTCTTCATACCATTTGCTTGGAAAATTGTTTTCCAGCCTTTTATTCTGAGGTAGTGTCTATCTTTTTCTCTGAGATGAGTTTCCTGTAAGCAGCAAAATGTTGGGTCTTGTTTGTGTAGCCAGTTTGTTAGTCTATGTCTTTTTATTGGGGAGGTGAGACCATTGATATTAAGAGATATTAAGGAAAAGTAATTGTTGCTTCCTGTTATTTTTGTTGTTGAAGTTGGCATTTTGTTCATGTGGCTGTCAACTTTTACTTTTGTTGAGGGATTATCTTCTTGTTTTTTCTAGGGCTTGGTTCCTGTCCTTGTATTGTTTTTTTTTTTTTTTTTCTGTTATTATGCTTTGAAGGGCTGGATTCGAGGAGAGATAATGGGTGAATTTAGTTTTGTCGTGGAATACTTTGGTTTCTCCATCTATGGTAATTGAGAGTTTGGCTGGGTATAGTAGCCTAGTCTGGAATTTGTGTTCTCTTAGTGTCTGTATAACATCTGTCCAGGCTCTTCTGGCTTTCATAGTCTCTGGTGAAAAATCTGGTGTAATTCTGATAGGCTTGCATTTATATGTTACTTGACCATTTTCCCTTACTGCTTTTAGTATTCTATCTTTATTTAGTGCATTTGATGTTCTGATTATTATGTGTCAGGAGGAATTTCTTTTCTGTTCCAGTCTATTTGGAGTTCTGTAGGCTTCTTGTATGTTTATGGGCATCTCTTTCTTTAGATTTGGGAAGTTTTCTTCAATAATTTTGTTGAAGATGTTTGCTGGTCCTTTGAGTTGAAAAATCTTCATTCTCATCCACTCCTATTATCCGTAGGTTTGGTCTTCTCATTGTGTCCTGGATTTCCTGTATGTTTTGAGTTAGGATCTTTTTGCATTTTCCATTTTCTTTGATTGTTGTGCCGATGTTCTCTATGGAATCTTCTGCACCTGAGATTCTCTCTTCCATCTCTTGTATTCTGTTGCTGATGCTGGCATCTATGGTTCCAGATTTCTTTCCTAGGGTTTCTATCTTCAGTGTTGCCTCACTTTGGGTTTTCTTTATTGTGTCTACTTCCCTTTTTAGTTCTATTATGGTTTTGTTCATTTCCATCACCTGTTTGGATGTGTTTTCCTGTTTTTCTATAAGGGCTTCTACCTGTTTGGTTGTGTTTTCCTGTTTTTCTTTAAGGACTTGTAAATCTTTAGCAGTGTTCTCCTGTATTTCTTTAAGTGAGTTATTAAATTCCTTCTTTATGTCCTCTACCATCATCATGAGATATGCTCTTAAATCCAGGTCTACCTTTTCAGGTGTGTTAGGGTGCCCTGGACTGGGCGAAGTGGGCGTTCTGGGTTCTGATGATGGTGAGTGGTCCTGGTTTCTGTTAGTAGGATTCTTATGTTTACCTTTCGCCATCTGGCAATTTCTGGAGTTAGTTGTTATAGTTGTCTTTGTTTAGGGATTGTTCCTCTGGTGATTTTGTTACCCTCTAGCAGCAGACGTGGGAGACTAGCTCTCTCATCTGAGTTTCAGTGGTCAGAGCAGTCTCTGCAGGCAAGCTCTCCTCTTTCAGGGAAAGTTTCAGTGGTCAGAGCAGTCTCTGCAGGCAAGCTCTCCTCTTTCAGTGCACAGTTATCTGGTGTTTGGACCTCCTCCTGGCCGAAGATGAAGGCCCAAAACAGGATCTTTCCCAGAAGCTGTGTTGCTTTGGCCAGGAAGGTGGCCGGTTGTCTGGAGCTTAAGATGGCGCCGCCTCAGAAGCTCTGTGGCTCTCGCCTGACCCAGAAACTGCTGACCTCTGTATTCCACACCCTCACCCATGCAGCCTGCCCTCTGCGGAGTCCCGGAACCAAGGTGGCTCCCGCCGGAGCCTGAGGCAGAAACCTCTCGGGCCGGGCGGACCCCTGTGCTCTCACCAGGAAGGTGGCCAGTTGTCTCTCTCCCAGAGTTCTTATCTCTTCCGAGAAGTTCTTCCTTCTACTTTCTGCCTTTGCTATAGGCCACTAGCTTTTTTTCCTTTTTCTTTTTTTAAAAAGAATTATTTATTTTATGTATATGAGTACACTGTCACTGTCTTCAGACACACCAGAAGAGGGCATCAGATCCCATTACAGGTAGTTGGGAGTCACCATGTGGTTGCTGGGAATTGAATTCAGGACTTCTGGAAGAGTAGTCAGTGCTCTTAAACACTGGTCCACCTCTCCAGCTCTTGTCGGTCAACTTTTTAATAACACAATCAGAAGGTGAGAGAGGGAGTATTTACAAAACACTGAGACAGGAGATGCTTAACAATTTCAAAGTCCCACCTGTAACTGGATCTCTGCCAGTTCAGAAATCAGCATTATTATAATACAGAGACAACCTGTATATCTCTGGGTCAACCTGGTCTACAAAGTGAGTTCTAGAACAGCCAGGGCTTTTTACACAGAAAAATCCTGTCTTGAAAAGCTAAATCAATAAAAAATAAAATAAACAAACAAACAAATAGGTCAGTCTTGAAACCATATACACACAAACAATAAAGACTCAGCAAACTGTATTTAAATGTATTTGAACATATACATTCATATATGTATACATGGACATATACATACGTACATGTATGTGAATGTATTAGTCAGTACTATATTGCTATGAGGAGACACTATGACCCTGGCAACTCTTACAAAAGAAAACATTTAATTGGGGCTTGTTTACAGTTTCAAAAAATAGGTTTTCTCCATAAATGGAATAAGCCAATTCAAACCGAATTAAGAGTTGAAAAGGGCAGGTTTACCTTGGCAAGTTCATTGGCCCCAAGGAAGGAGGCCAAGGAAATTGCCATGCAAACAGGAAGGCAGAGAAGGGGAAAAGAGAAAGGAGGGAGGGAGAGGGGGAGGGGGGAAGGATAGGGAGAGGTGTGAAATCCTTCATACTCCAAATTTAAGCTTGGATAAGATACAGAGGAAGGAGAGGGAGGAAGTGGTGATTAAAGTCACTTGTAACTAACCGGGTTCCCCATAAAACCTACCCTTCCCACATGATGTGCTGTTAATGAGACAGAAAGCGTGGGAAGTTGGACAAATAGTCAGAGAAGTTGGACTGCAAATATCCCTAAGAAATTAAGTCACTCAAGAAAGAAAATGCAACTTACCTAAAAATTCCAGACCTCATATGCATGTTCCATTTACCCTAACTGCAGCCATGTCACTATTGTGTGGGACTTTGCTGACTCTGTTTAGCTTGGGAGCAGACACTGGCTGAAGTCAGACCAAACTTGGAAACTCTTTAAAAGCAAGAGGGAAAAAGTTGACATTTTTATCCTTGTAAGAGAATACTGAGTGAATTCTGGCCATTTAGATGTTTCAGAAATTCAAACCACAGTTAGAAACCTGAATTATTCTTTTCCTCTGAGAAGGTCAAAGATTATGGCTGGGAATGTCTGCTGGGTAGCTAAGTAATGACATGTACTTACACTGGTGGAGAGAAATTATTTTAAAAATTATTTTTATTATTTAGTGTGTGATTTTGCTGCATGCATATATGCATCATGTGTGTGCAGTAACCCAGGAGACCAGGAGAGGACATTGGATCCCATAGGACTGCAGTTATATATGGTTGTACTGTAGATGCTGGGAATTGAACCTGGGTTCTCTGTAAGAATAGCCAGTGCTCTTAATCACTGAGGTATCTCTCCTGTACCACCAGAGTATTCGTAAGGGATAAGAGGACCATGTGATGACGGGTCTGGCCTTGAGGACATTGGAAAAGACTGAGCCATAAGGCTTCCTGCCTCCAAGTGAGGAGCTCTCTGATAAAAGGTTGGAGGATACTATAGAGGGCGCTGCTGAAGGAGAGGGTTGAGGTGGAGTAAGAACCATCTACCAGAGGCAAGCATCCAGAGAGGTGAACTCTGATTGAGTTCTGTAAGAAAGAATCAGTAAGCACCAATTTTCCTACCCAACACACAAACGTGTAGCTCAGACTTTATTTTTTCAAAACCTTATTTTTAAAATGGGTTCTTAAATACTTTAACTCCCCCTTCTAGCCCTCCACCCACCAGAGGTAGTGGAAAAGAAAGGTTATGAGAATACAGGGGAGTTGGACCTGTTTAGAAATAGTTCTTTGGAGCAAATCCCATCTGCGTTGTCAGGAACTCAGCAGTTCAGTTCACAGGAATCAGCAGAGGCTGCTCCATCCACTTGAAAACACTTCACGAATATACTAGCAGTCCAGCTCAGTGGTGTCAGGATAGCAAACACAAGTCCTCACACAGATGAGACTCACCATGTGAGTCTGTTTTAGCAAAACTCCATGTGAGTCTGTATCAGATGACATCACTATGCCCATCAGCCTGAGTTTGAGGAAGTGACAAGAAGCAGAAGTTTTTTGGTGCATTTCTGTCAATGGAGTCACAACAAACAGAGCTCAGTAACACACTGTCAGATGAGCCAATACATGGGTGTCGTTTAGTAAAGAGTCCTTCATCAAACATCCATTCACGTGCTTGCTTTAGCAAAACATCCTTTCACCCATGTCTGTTTCAGGAAAACATCCTGTGATATAACTGACTTTCCTGAAAAACCGTAAGTCTCCACAAACACTGGCCTTTGCTACGGACAGTCTTTTCTCATCTTCCAACCCTGGAGGACTCACCAGAGAGGTGAACTCTGACTGAGTTCTGTAAGAAAGAATGAGTAAGCACCAATTTTCCTACCCAACACACAAATGTGTAGCTTAGAATTTTTTTCAAAACCTTACTTTTAAAATGGGTTCTTAAATACTTTAACTCCCTCTTCTAGCCCTCCACCCACCAGAGGTAGTGGAAAAGAAAGGCTATGAGGATACAGGGGAGGTGGCATGGAGGGGTGCTGCTTTCTGGCTTGCTCCTCTTGGCTTTGCTCAGTCTGTTTTCTCGTAGAACCCAAAACCACCAGACCAGGGATGGCACCACCTACAATGGGCTGGGCTTTTCAGTTTCAATGACTAATTAAGAAAATACCCTACAGACTTACCTGCAGCCTGATCTTATGGAGGCATTTTCTCAAATGAGGTTTTCTCCTCTCTGAAGATTCGAGCTTGTGTAAAGTTGACGTAAAAATGGCCAGTATATGGGGACTTGCTAGGCGGCATAAATAATGACAAGGAGGCTTCTATAATAGTTGAAAGCTCAGGCCTTTGACTTGGACAGTCTCCTGGCTACTCTAAACTTAACCTAACTAGCCAGTGACCCACCATATGGCTAGCTCTATACCTTTCTCTGCTCCCTCCATGTCCTTCTTGAATCTCCCACCTCTGCTTGAATCTCCCCTTAAATCATTCTCTGCCTGCAAGTTCTGCCCTCCATTTTCTTCTCTGACTATTGGCTGTCAGATCTTTATTGGGACTAATCAGCATCAAGACAATCTCTGGTACATTTCTAGATTGCCTCTAGGTATAGAGAGCTGTCTGAGCTTCAGCTATCTGAGCAGGTGTGGAAGGACAAGTATTTACAAACATAAGGCTGGTGATGGGCCATAGAAATGACAAAACCAATTCCTCCCAGCATTTAGTCCTTTGCCCTACAGAATTAACAATTGAAAACACAGAGACACACCATTACACAATGTGAAAAAATATTATCCCAACAAGCTAGGATAGGTATCAAGATGCTATGATGAAACCAACCTAATATAACGAGAAATAAACCTGCTAGCAAGCTTAATACCATCTGCAATCTTAATAATGTAATTATCCTAACATAGCTGACATAGCCATGTAACATGCTCATGAGCTGAGAACACAGATAGACTTGCCTTGCATGCTTAGGGCCCTAGATTTGACTTCAAGCACTACCAAAGCAAGCAAGCCAACAAACAAACACCTACTAGTTCAAGACTTTTTTTGTAGTAAGAAATCAAAAGAAAGTCATAAATCCTAAGTTCTGACTGTTATAAAAAGGACATATTTTGGGGAGTGTGGGATATTATCCTATCTCTCATATTTACTAAACTGAGATTCTTCTTCTTCTTTTTTTTAAATTTATTCATTTTACAAACTAATATCGCACTTTCTGTCCTCCCAGGACCCCATCACACAAGTCCTCCCTCCCCCTATTCATTCTACCTTTTCCTTATCTTTTGAAAAGAGGAAGGTGTAACATCCCCCCCCCCATATCAAGGCACTGAGTGACTAGGTGGATCCTCTCCCACTGAGGCCAGACAAGGCATTCATTTAGGGGCACGGGATCCACAGGCAGGCAGGCAACAGACTCAAGGACAGCCTTTGTTCCAGTTTTGGGGGACCTGTATGAAGATCAAGCTGTTCATCTACTACATATGTGCAGGGGCCAAAGTCCAGCCTGTGCTTGCTCTTTGGTTGGTGGTTCAGTCTCTGGGAGTCCCTGAAGGTACAGGTTAGTTGACTCTGTTTGTCTTCCTGTGGAGTCCCTGTATTCTTTGGATCCCTCAATCCTTCTCTTAAATCTTCCATAAGCCTCCCTGAGCTCCATCTCATGTTTGGGTATGAGTCTCTACATCTTTTTCCATTGTTGGCTGTGTGAAGCCTCTCAGAGGACAGTTATACTAGCTTCCTGTCTGCAAGCATAACAAAGTATCATTAATAGTGTGAGGGACTGGTTCTTGCTCATGGGATGGGTCTCATGTTGGGCCAGTTATTGTTGGACATTCCTGCAGTCTCTGCTCCATCTTTGTCCCTGCATATTTTGTAGGCAGGACACATTTTGAGTCGAAGGCTTTTGGGTGGGTGGCTATCCTTATCTCTCCAGTGGGAGTCCTGCCTGGCTATAGGAAGTGACCACTTCAGGATCCATATCCCTCACTGCTAGAATTCTCAACTAGAGTTGCATCCATTAGACCCTCTGGGGTTGCCCCCTATCCCAGGTCTCTGGCATGTTCTAAAGATTGGCCACTCCCATTTCTGATCTCCTTCTCTCTCCCCTGCTCTCCTCATGTATGATCTCCACCTACCAGCCCTCTCCCCTTCCCATCCCCTTTTCCAACCAGTTCCCTCCTTCCATTAATGTCCAATAACTATTTTGTTTCCCCTTCTGAGAAAGATTCAACCATCCTTCCTTGGACCCTCCTTGTTATTTGACTTCTTTGGGTCTGTTGGTTATAGATGGCATGGTTATCCTGTACTCTATGTCTAACATCCACTTATAAGTGAGTACATATTATGCATGTCCTTTTGTGTCTGGGTTACCTCACTTAGGATGATATTTTAAAGTTCTATCCATTTGTGTGAGAAATTCTTGATATTCTTGTTTTTAATGGGTGAGTAGTAGTCCACGTGTAAATGAGCCACATTTTCTGTCTCCATTCTTTAGTTGAGGGAATCTGGGTTGTTTCCAGTTTCTGTTTATTATGAATAAAACTGCTGAGCATAGTTGAGCAAATGTCCTTGTGGGATGGTGGCACATCTTCTGGGTACATGCTCAGGTGTGGTATAGCTGGGTCTTGAGGTAGAACTATTCCCAATTTTCTGAGCAACTGCCAAGTTGACTTCCAGAGTGGTTGTACAAGTTTGTCCTCCCCCAGCAGTGTAGGAGTATTTCTCTTGCTCCACAACCTTGTCAGCATGTGTTGTTCTTTGAGTTTTTGATCTTAGCCATTCTGATAGGTGTAAGGTGGAATCTCAGAGTTGTTTTGATTTGCATTTCCCTGATGACTAAGGATGTTGAACATTTCTTTAGGTGTTTTTCAGCCATTCAAGATTCTTTTGTTGAAAACTCTCTATTTAGCTCTGTACCTCATTTTTTAATTGGGTTATTTGGATTATTGGTATCTAACTTCTTGAGTTCTGCTAAGGATCAACCTCAGCTTGGAGAGGGTTCTGAGGAAGGAGAGTGTTCACCACCAACCAAAAAAATGACTAAAAGTCAAATCATGGGTACTAGCTGATTAGCCTTGTAATCTGCTCAAGATGGCTCCCTAGACAGCTCTCTGTAGATAGCTCTTGGATCTGTAGTATGCTCAAGATAGCTTTCTGCTCAAGACAGCTTTCTGCATGAGACAGTTTCCTCTGCCTCAGACAGCTCTCTTTTGCTCTCTTGCAGGAAAAAGATTGTAAAAGACCTGTATTTGCTCTCCAAGCAGTTCTCTCTGGGTAGCTGCTAGAAAAAAATTCTAAAAGAACTCTGTTTTCTCTCCAGACAGCTCATCCAGGTTGCTTAGCTCTTGCAGATCAAAGCCCAGTCTTTCATTTGCATATCAATTCAGTCATTTTCTTGAGGTTCTTTTTGGTTATCCCACGAGTCAGCATTTTATGACTGTAGCAACTTGATTCTAATAAAAGAACAGCAAATTCTTAAAAAACAAAATAAAACAAAACATGGCAAATGAATTCAGATATCTGCTTGCTATAAGTAAAGACAATAAGCTAGCTGGGTGGGATCCCCACCACTCCTGGGCTTCAACTAGCTCTGTCCCAGGCTAACCTTGAATTCAGGAATCTGCCTGAAGTCCAAACAATAAACTTAGCTGGTGGGATCTTGCCATGAAATCACCACTCTCTAAATCTTGTTATTTCCTTCCTTAATATCTTTCTGACAAGGTGGCTCACACTGCAGCAGCCTCTTTTTTTTAGGTCCATGAAGCCCCCTTCATGTAATTCATATTGTATCCTTATATTTTGCATAGTTGAGAATATATTGAACTCAATGCCAAACTCATTCTATGAGACAGTTTTATTCATATCCTTCACCTGTTTGACTATATTTTCTTGTATTTCTTTATGTTTATTTGCTTCCTCTTTTAATGCTTTAGCTTGCTTGAATGTATTTTCATGTATTTCCTTAAGGAATTTATTCATGTCTTCTTTAAAGGCTTTTATTAGCTTCATTAGATTGAATTTAAAATCCTCTTCTTGTGCTTCAGTTTCATTAGGATATCCAGGGTTTGTTGTAGAAGGATAGCTGCGCACAACTCATCTCTGTAGGCTGTCCCAGATGGATCAATTGGGATAGTGGGCAACTCTTACTGGAATGGGATTGGTTGGGCAGGGTTCCAAGTTTTGGGGTTCTTGAAGGTTTCCACGAGGAAGTAGGATTCTCTTGGTTTCCCACAAGACTCCTCTGGACCGAAGAGTGAGTCCAGAGCTAGACAATGTAGCTCAGGGGACCATGTGCCACCCCCTGAGATTGTTCTTTAGAGGTGAAAACGACCAAAAGACTTTGTGTTATTGGAGAGTGACTAGACACAAATATATCACATTATACCCATCAGGTTGACTACTACCGAAACCAACCAACCAAATAGAAGACAACATGTTGGCAAAGTTTTAGAGAAAATGGAGCATTGGTCCACTGTTAGTAGCATTGTAAAATGGGTGAGAATATAGAAAGAAGCATGGAGTTTCCTTTAAAAACTTGAGCCGGGCATGGTGGCACATGCCTTTAATCCCAGCACTTGGGAGGCAGAGGCAGGAGGATTTCTGAGTTCAAGGCCAGCCTGGTCTACAGAGTGAGTTCCAGGACAGCCAGGGCTACACAGAGAAACCCTGTCTCGAAAAAACCAAAACCAAAACCAAAACCAAAACCAAAACCAAAACAAAAACAAAAACAAAAATTATCGTGCCCCAGTGGAATCATTGTGGTACTCTAGTTAGTTTTTCGGGCTGGTGAGATGGCTTGCTGGGTAAGAGCACCGACTACTCTTCCAAAGGTCCCGAGTTCAAATCCCAGCAACCACATGGTAGCTCACAGCCATCTGTAACAAAAATCTGATGCCCTCGTCTGGAGTGTCTGAAGGCAGCTACAGTGTCTAAACAAATGAATAAATAAATAAATAAATAAATAAATAATAAATAAATCTTAGAACTGCCAAAATGATTTAGCAATTTCACTTCTGGACATAGATCCAAAAGAGTCAGAAGCAGAACATTAAAGAAATCTCAGCAAACTCTCCACTGAAGCATTATTCCCCATAGACAAGAGATTTAGTATTCCCTGCAGGCTCATGTACTGGAATACATGGATGCCAGTTGGTGGGGTATTGTGTAACCCCTGAGATGTGGATCTGACTGAGGGAAATAGTCACTGGGAGAAGGATGCTGGTTGCAAAAATCACACGTTTCATCTCAAGAGGAATATCAGATAGTTTACTCTGGAGCACAATATGATTGAACAACCTGGGAGCACAGACTTAGGTTACCCCAAAAGCCATGTACCAATGTGGCAACAGTTTCATGATTTCTATGGTAAGAAAATAAAATCATAAATTAAGGCAATTTTCTAATACATTGGTGGGAATGCTGGATAGGTGGCTATAGCAAAGTGGGGGGACCCCTCTATCTGATGATAATCTTACCCTTTGGGTTGGTGGAAGCTAGGGGACTATTAGTATATTCTAAAAGGGTTTTAATCTTATAGTCACGGGCTACTAGGTCAACCACAGAGGTAGGTGATGCGTGGCTCTGAAGAGAGCATAAAATAGTCTAAGATAAGTTTTCCCTAGACTTGAAACATTCCAGCTCTTCATTCCCATGAAGATTCTACCAGTCAGTCACCATTATAGAATCCTTAACACAGGTGCAGCTTTAACTTCAGGTCACAGGACCTTACATTTTGTAGTTTAATATTAATTCCTGATCCACCGAGATGTAAACAAGTATTTACAGTGATGAGCTGCCCCTGGGCCATGCCCACCCTGCCATGATGCAGTGTACCCTCAAACCAAGAGGCAAAGCAAATGTGTGTCCTTTACATTGCTTCTTGTCAGGTGTGTCACCACAGAAACCAGACACTAGGAAGTGAGTCCCTGATGTCATTACTTGACAGGTGGTTTATAGACATTAGGAAGAGCTCTGTGGGAAAAATAGAAAGAGTTGGCCTTGTAGGCTAGAGCAGCCCTAAAGTTCAATGGGCTGATCTAGTGGGAGATTTAAGGTTGAGACTGTCAACCAGGTTCATGAAGTTTCAGAAAGACTCTAACAGGAACTGGGGTAGTGGTCAATTATGTTACAGTTGGCATAGAGTCTGCCTGCATTCTAAAAATTTGAGTGAGACTGAATGTTAAAATATTTACATTTAATTTAAATTTAAAATATTTAAAATATAAAAATAAAATAATTTGTTTAGTGAGGAAAATTTTAAGGCAGTGTATCACCTGGGCTATAGAATGGTTACTGCCTACTGTATTTACCCAGATTTACAGTGAGGGAAGGTGAGAAGACAGGCAAAATGTGTAATTTGGAGAGAAGGACTATAAACTGGTTGAAGTTGTGACACTAATATGAAGTTTGATGAGCAAAGGGCCCCGACGCTTGTTAACGTTGGGGACAGAGCAGGTGTAGGTAAAGTACATGCAATTGTTAAAAGATTAGCAACATTAAAGAGATAACCTCCGACTTTGCACAAGAACAACAGGAAAGGTGCTTTGAGGGCAAGAACCCACTCATGGAAAGCTCCAGAAGATAGCAGTGTAAATTCATTTGCAATGAGAGCGCGTCTAACAATGACAGAGCCTCAAGGGAGCCCTGTTGAAAAATGGCTGCTTAACTAAGTAAGTGTCTTTTTAGTTCAGTTATGAAGTCACAGAAAGGCTGTGGTAGTTGTTCAAGGGGGACAGGCCGCATCTTGAGCTGACAGCAGCTGGGTACCATCTGCATGGTACTGATGTTGCAAGGTTCAAAATGCCAGAGTGAGGGAGTCATGAAAGCTTGCAACACGGTTCCAGGAGGCCACTGGAGCCAAGCAATGCGTAGCAGGGTGTCGTGAGCGTGCTGTGTCACAAACAGAGGTAAACGTATTTATGTCTTTCTAAAACATTTTATTGAATAATAACAAATCCACAAGCAGTGGTTTCACTGGTAGTCATCTGTCAGATAGCTCTGCTTTCCTTAATGACCCTGGCCAAGGCAAACAGGCCATTCCAACATAATTACTAACTCTTAGCTGATACATTAAACATAAGTTTATAACTTACTAACAACATAAGTCATATGTAACATATCTCTATCTACCTCTATCCCTATATCTATATATTACAGGCTAGCTACCAAGAGTTAAGGTGGCAAACACTTGACAAGCCAGAGTTGGGAGACAGCTGGGAAGTCATAGGAGTCTGTAGGGTGAGATAACAAAGGACCCTGAGCCCTCTGGACAAGCACTGAAGTCATGGTTGGATTTGACTGCAGGGTCATGGTTGAGCTGTAGAGTTGAGTTCCACTGCAGAGTCTAAAAGGCAAGACTGGGTCCAGATGAATGGATGAGCAATTGCACTGGATGGCAGCGCAAGATGGATCAATAAGAGGATGGTAGATGGCAACTTGAGTAACGTGTGGCAAAGTGGGGACCAGGCTGAATCGAAGGCATTGGGACTTCAGGAATTCTTCACCCATTAGACCCTCGATGCACCTACGGAGTGGTCAGATGATAGGTTGGTGGGGACCATCACCATCACAGTGCCAGGTGTTCTCTTTAAAGGGCATAGATGAGGGAGCCACGTGCTTTCTCAGACTGGTATCTTTTGTTTGGTTTTTCTGATATGATTTTAATTTGCTTATAGGAATCTACATACAGTCCCAGTTCACTCTAACAAGTTTATAGAGAGGACCTTCTCTATACCCAGGAGTAAGTAATTTATCATCTGTGTTGTGTAGTCAGGGTTAAGCAGATGGTGCTGTTCATACTTCCAGCCAGGCACAGAGTCATCTTACATCTGCAAACAGAATCTAAAGCTTCTTGTAAAAGAAGTCTCTCAGCCCGGCAGTGAGGTGAACACCTTTAATCCCAGCACAGGTGGGTCTCTGAGTTCGAGGCCAGCCTGGTCTACAGAGCAAGTTCCAGGACAGCTAAGGCCACATAAAGACACCCTGTCTTAAAAATTCCAAACAAACCAAAACCCAAAACCTACCTCTAACCCTCCAGAAGGCAAGACACAATCTGAAAACAACAACAACCATGACAAAAGAAACCCCTAACAACATTATGAACAAACCAGTACCCAGGAGCACTTGACTCTATCTGCATATGTATCAAAAGATGGCCTAGTCGGCCATCAATGGAAAGAGCGGCCCATTGGACTTGCAAACTTTATATGCAGGGGAATGCCAGGGCCAAAAATTGGGAGTGGGTGGGTAGGGGAGTGTTTGTGTGGGGGGGGAGGGTATGGGGGACTTTTGGGATAGCATTGGAAATGTAAATGAGGAAAATACCTAATAAAAATTATTAAAAAAAAAAAGAAACCCCTAACACATTCCTTTACACATTAACACCAGGCCATATTCTCTTCATGGGATATCCGAGTCTGCTGTGCATGAAGCTGTAAAGGTGAAGCCTATATTACAATGGAAATCAGAAATCCAGGAAGTTTGCCAAGGCAAGCTGCAGTCACTAGGTGGAAATGGCCCACGAGAGAAACTACAATGGCTTCGGGCAACAGAGCTAGAGGGCCAGGGCTAATCAAGCCCTAGTCTAAGGAGCTGCAACAGCTGGTGTAGGCCCTCATTAGCGTGAGCAAACAACCGGGAGCCTGTAAGTAAGCAATTAAAGATAAAAAACAATTTCCTGATGTGAAGGAGCATCTATGGAGGAAGCCTGATAAGGAAGGGGAGAGATGGGATGGAAAAAACCTAATTAGCAATCCAAAGAGCAGCTTGTGGATGCTTCCAGAACACAGGGGGAAATGCTAAGGTGATGGCTACACCTGAGAAGGTGGCATGTCCAGGGATGACCCGTGGACCAAGGGCCTGGGTGAGGGGGAAGGGCTGAAGTAGGGTGGCTGGGGTCGTCCCAGACAGATCAAGACCATCAAGAATTGCATCATTCATTCCAACAAAAAGAAGGCAAGCATCATCCACTTAATAGATGGGGTGAGTGGCTCAGACATGGGGAGAGTGAGGAACCCTGACAGTGACAGGGAGCTGGCCCTGGGATGCAGACAGATCAGAGCTATCTCTGTATCGTCTCTGCAGGAGGAACTTGCCAGCTGATGGGGTGTGTGGTACCTCCTAGGTTGCCCGTGCTCCAGCAGATGGCTCCACACCCAGAATCAACTGGATTCAGTGAGATATGAATATGGGAGGGGCATGTGCTGGAAGTCAGGGGAAGCTGTAGGAGGACAACAGTCAGCATGGATCTGGGCTCCTGCTTCCTTAAGTGTTTCATAAAAAAAGACTAAAGAGGCATCTGGGAATATTCGCTTTTTCATTGTAAAGGAAAAAAAAGCATTCAGAAGCACCTAAGTGGATTTTAGCTCCTCTGAGTCTTTTACCTTTTTCTTGAGTTCCATCATGACAATCAAATGACAGCATGATGGGCAAGGGCATGGATTTACCCTGTCCAATCAAGCCTCTGCATAAGGTCCCAGAGAAACAATACACGCAATGCGCAGTACAAGGACCGTCCAGCAGAGGGAAGCATAGGCCCTGGTATGGGCATTCATAGTGTCCTGGCCACTGTCCTGATTTGTTAGTTTTTGAAGAATACAAGAGAGGGAGGGGTAAAGGGAGGACAGAGACTGTGGGGGAGAAACAAAAGATTCCAGAGCTCATTTCTCAAATCAAGCAGTAGTTTTTGTGCGCCACAGATGTGTGGTGGGATCAAGAGTTGGCTCCTGGAGTAATGGGGCTTGCTATGTAAGCCTGGCACACTGAATCTCATTCTAGGAGCCTGAATTCCACTAAACTCATCCTCTGCTCTTCACAATACTCATCCTCTGACCTACATACGCACCCTTTGTCCCATGAGTCCTTTCGTAACAGTGCGGGTTGCCTATGCATAGTTATGTCTGTATATGGGTGTTTTGTTTTGCTTGCATGTATAGCTGTATACCACGATCATGCCTGGTGCTCACGGAGGCTAGAAGAAGTCATTGGATCTCCTTGAGGTGGAGTTAAAAGATCATTTTGAGCCACCATGTGGATGCTGGGAATCAAAACCTGGGTCCTCTGGAAGAGCAGCCAGTGCTCCTTAAACTTTGAGCCATCTGGGAAGAGCCTGGATTTCTAGAAACAACCCTGATTCATAAGCTGGAGATTTTCAGTGTAGGGTGAGCAATATTCTCGAACACAGATTCTCAGCAGTGGTCCTCAGTGGTCAAACATTATATTTTTATAGGAGGGGGAAAAGATGAACAACACCACACACATAGTCCAGTCCATGCATGTCTATATATAAGTAGTCTTAAGCTATCATGAGAAGGTTGTGGTGAGAAAAGAAATATCCAAAGGGCTCTTTAGGGCAGTGGAAGTCTGGCTTAGAGCAGCCTGGCTGCTCTGACTGTGGGTCCCCGCTGGCTGCATCTTGAGACCCACAGTGCCCCATCCTTACCTTGTGTGGTTCTTCGTGCTGTGCTGGGCCTCTTTATACCACTTGTTTTTGATGCCTCTTTGCTGATCTCTAAAAGAAAGAAGAAGAAAGAAACACTGTTCTTTGTCCGTGGACACTTCGTGAGGGGTCTCCCAACCCTTGAAGGGCCTCACATACTTAAGAGCTGAGGATTGCAGACTCCAAGTTGCCTCCTTCCCGAGGGTGGGAAAGTGGAAAGTTCAGTATAGAAAGAACACTTCTGTCACGTCTCCAAATTACATAGTTGTCCCAAGAATATGTATGTGCCTGTGTTGCTAGCTCACAATATAGTTCAACACTTTCCAAATGTCTGAGACATTATAAAGTCTTATATGAGTAGAAGACCTGTCCAAGATGGAGAGCCAGATGTGGAGGGTCACACGTTGAATCTGAGTACTTGGTAGGCAGAGGCAAGTGTATCTTATATTTCTGAATTTGGAGCCAGGCTGATTTACATAGTGAGTTTGAAGCCAGCTAGGGGTACATAACAAACAAACAAACAAACAAACAAACAAACAAACCAAACCACTGTATTAAAAAAAAACCCAAAAAAAAAAAAAAGAAAGAAAGAAAGAAAGAAAGAAAGAAAGAAAGAAAGAAAGAAAGAAAGAAAGATCAAAGAGATTGGACACAAAGAGATCTACCCGCCTTTACCTCCTAAGTGCTGGGATTATCGGCACAGGCTATCACACGCAGCTGGCGTAACAGTTTATTTTAGCAGAGAACAACAGTACCAGAGATAAGGATTCAGAGTCTAGCTGACAGATGATGGGGCTGGTTAAGAGCATGCAGTGCCCTTGCAAAGGACTGGAGTTCCATGTGCAGCGAGATCCTCTCCCCATCCTCAGCCACAGCCACAGTCAGGTGCGTGAGTTCAGACGCAGCTCTAAGCATCTACCTGTTTCTCACGAAGCCCGACATCACTGAGAACTGCAGGAGCTTGCATGGACACCCGTCTTCTAAGTTTGTTTTTGCTTCAGAAATAATTTTCTCTCACATACTTCCTTGACCAAATTATTTCACTTTAAACAAAGATTTTTTTAATTATGTTTTTTTTAAACTATGAATAATGGAGAAACAGGTAGACATAAACAACACAGATGTAGACCTTGGGAAGTTCTTAGTAATCTTTAAGATTGTTAAATCTAAAGCGTTGACACCCTCTGCCTTAGGTCTCAACTGAGATGACCTGTGGCTGTTTCTTTATCAAAAACTCCTTGGCCATTCGTTGCCTCTCTTTGCCCCTCGCCTGTTCTCTCTGAAAATCTCTCTGCTAACACGGAGGTCATGTATCCCCCGACCCCTGCACCAGCTCTGAGAGATTTGCCCAGGCTGAGCCTTTCCAATGGCAGGTGCCACCCTCAGCCTTACCTTGTGAATTGGATGTCTGGGCACACCTCATCCTTGCTCTCAGTGTCTTGGTCACCTCCTTCACGTTCGTAGATGAGTCATCTTTCCACAAAGTCCTCCTGCTCACCTCCTTGAGCTTCTCTTGAACTCCATGTCCAGGTGAGGCCACTCCTGCTGAGACCACTCATGTGTGGTTGAAATGGAGGTTCCTGGAACACTCCTTCCTTTCTTCATAGGCTCCCCATCCCAGCCCCCCTTCCAGGTGAATGTACCTCACTTTTGCTGTTTTCTCTTATGTGCACCATGCTTTCTCCCCCCACATCACCATAAGTTCCCACCCCAGGGAGCTCTTATAAGAATTAACCAGGTAGCTGGGCAGTGCTGGTGCACACATTTAATCCTGGCACTTGAGAGGCAGAGGCAGGCAGGTATCCGTGAGTTTTGATTTCTTGATGCCAGCCTGGTTTACAGAGCTAGTTCCAGGACATTCAAGGGCACACAAAGAAAAACCAAACCAAACCAAAACCAAACCAAACAAACAAACAAAGATTTAACCAAATAAATAAATATGGAGGGATTCGGGATCAGGGCAGATTCTGATTCCTGTTTCTAAGACTCGTAAACCATGAGGCACAGGCCTGGGATTCTTCAGGCAGTGAGGAAGGGACTTCCATGTAGCACCCATGTTCAGACAGGCAACACCCGAAGGCCACTGGGCACCTCTAAAGCATCGCAGGGACAGCCCTATGCCTGTCGTGAAGACAGCTTTTGGGCGAGGGGTGGCAGAGGCCCAGAGGCTCTGCAGTGGACAGGACTGGTGGATGGATGAGTGGCCTTCACTGAGGAGGGGAGGACACAGCACTTTTTCCTCTCGGGACTTTGGAAGCTGCCTCCCCAAGGACAGCTGCATCCACTGGCATGAGAACACCTTTCTGAAGCTTTTCTGGGGGCTTTTCCTCTGAACTGCCTCTCAGGGCTAGGACCCAGGCTCTTCTGCACCTTATCTCAAAGTAGCAAAGTTTATTTACTCTCCCTTTAGTTAGGAAGGATGGTTGCCATCCTAGTGTGTATAAATAAAGAGGAAACCTGACACTCTGCACCCTTCACCTTGGGCTGTGTAACCTCAGAACAGGATTCCAACATGTTCCAGTTCACCATTTACTCAGTGGCAAAACAGGTCTGCTGAAATTTAAAGCCAGTTCGCTGTGCTGACCAGAACTCCTGTGTGCCTGCCTATCCAGTGAGTTCAGAACGAACTCCATCAGATCTACAGCCTTTGCTGAAGCCTCCTCCTGTACCCCTTGCTGGAGTCTCCTCCAGCATCCCCTTACCCATCATCTCATCTTGACGGGGCTTTTTTTTCTGCCGTCCTCTTTTGGAATTTGACCAGTTCGGACATTTTTTTCTTCTTGCTAAGAAGAAAACAAAACAAAGTCTTTTATAGTCACATAGAGCTGTCAGTCTTTTTATTTAAAGAATTCAACTATGTTTTTGACTGTTAATTGTGCACTTGCACGCGTGTATATGTGTATGTTTTAACTCTGAGTTATCTCTCTGATCTCAACCCTAACCTTTTTAAATGATCAGCTGGGAAGGAAGAAGATATCAGAGTTTTGAACTAGAAGGAGCAAGCTTCAAGGACAAGTGTTAAAATGAGAATTCTTTGAATCAGTTCTTGGGAAATTAAGCTAGGGAACAGATAATGGTAGAGCCTAAGGATGACTTCTGGGCAAGAGAAACCAAGAATTTGTGAAGGGAAAACAAGAACCAGACGGGAGGAGATAAAGACTTGAGCAGCTGGAGTATTGGATCGTTTGCCTGCTATCCCAGCACTTGAAAACATCCAGGACCATGGAAAGAACTGAGGTGGGAGAAAACAGACTTGGAAGGCTTCCAGGAAGCAATGGGGAAACCAATGGATGACAGTATCAGAAAGGTCACAGTGTTTTTATCATTATTATCATTATCATAATTATGACATTTATCAGTATGTGGAGGTTGGGCATATGTTCCATGGTACACATGGAGAGGCCAAGAAACAACTTGTGAGTTGGGTCTGTTCTTCCACCATATGGGTTTCAGGGATCAAATTCAGGTCACCAGGCTTGGTGGCAAGGACCTCGAGCTAGTGAGCCATTTGCCAGACCAATGACACATTTTAATTGACTGGTGACATCTCAGAGTAGAAGATGGGAGAGCGCCAAAGGCGAGGTGGGAATAGGTAGTCAGGTGGACATCCAACCTGCTTGCCACCATGAGGTTTAAGTGACAGATAATGGATGTTGCCTGCCTATGATTTACCAGGAAGCATTTTCCTTCTGGGGGAGGCTAGTGTACCAGTCACACCAAGCAGTTGTGGATGGGAGTTCAGTGAATTTGAGCAATGCTTGGTTCAATATGTCTAAGTGCCTTCTTGTTACCTATAATTTTTGCAAAGCCTTTGAGGAAGGCGGAGTGAGAAGAAAATGAGGAGACGCCATGTGATTGCAGACACACAATGGATGCTCACATCATGGATGCTAGGATGTGCTACAGCTAGAAGAACAGGAAGCGTCACATGGGAAAGGATGTCTGTACCTTTCTTGTTTGCAGGTGTGCAGGGTACTTCCTGGGCCATTGCCAGGTCATTTGCTGCTGGAGAGTCATCTTTTACCACTAGCAAAAGAAACGGAATTCACATCAGAGGTGAACATGGACCGAAGAGAAAATGCAGAGGAAAGTCAGCTGGAGAAATTGGATAGCAGGGAGAGAAGGCAGGGGTCTGCCAGCCCGTAGGGTTCCACCTAGATCTGACCCCCTTGTTATCATTTTTAAAGTGTGTGTTATGCCTGCATGTGTGTCTGTGCATCACATGCATGCTTGGCTCCTGCAAAGGCTAGAAGAGGGTATCAGATACCTTGTGATTAGAGTTACAGATGGTTGCGAGCTACCATATAGGTGGTAGGAATTGAACTCAGATCCTATGGAAGAACAGTCACTGCTCTTAGACACTGAGCCACCTCTCCAGCTCTGACCATCTTGTTATTGTTACCTATGCACCTGCTAACAGCAGATACATCACAAAATTTGTCTTGCTTTGATGCAATAAGAAAAACAGGGGCTTGATACCATAACAGATACAAAGGTCCATCTCCTTAAAACTGTCTGTTTGAAAAGTTGTCTTAAATTCTGGCTTCTTTAGGGTTAGGTAACTGAGGTATATTGTAAACTGTCTACAGACTTTTGAAGTCATTCCTTTCTTTTCATATCATTTTATTATTTTTTATTTTTTTGTTTTTTTTTTAATTTTTAAATTTTTTTGGTTTTTCAAGACAGGGTTTCTCTGTGTAGCTCTGGCTGTCCTGGAACTCATTTTGTAGACCAGGCTAGCCTCGAACTCAGAAATCTGCCTGCTTCTGCCTCCCAAGTGCTGGGATTAAAGGTGCGTGCCACCACGCCTGGCTTTCATATCACTTTAATATCATATATTTTAGTTTTCTGTACAATGTATAACTGACTAGCACTGAAGGACAATTCCCATAGTCAGGGTGAAGTCAAGGAAGGAGAACCAGCCACATCAGCTACATTACCCACCACTGGGGACAGACGGGGCTTCTGTTTGCCTGTCTTGCATTTTATTGGGGCTGTTTGAGCATCACCTATTGCTGTGACTTCATCACAGCTGCAAGGTCACACAGTCCAGGCCTGCCTTGTCCTCTTCTCTCTTGAAGCTCACTACAGTCTCTTGTGGCTGAGGAGTCACCTCTGTTTGTTGACACTGTAATGATTTAGAGTCTAAGTCTAGCAGGTGTGAGGGGACTTTGTGACTTTATGATTGGTGGATCCATAAGTCTATCTTTCCAGTCCTGCTTCCTTGCCCTCTCCATAACTCTACCTCCCAAGCTTGGGTGAGGGGCAG